>NC_056740.1:215088683-215111183 GCF_019279795.1 Protopterus annectens
ATATATATATAGAGGTGGTTACTGACTTGAAACTGTAGTTTTATTGGCCACTAGGGGTCATTTCCATGACTCCTTCATTTGTCCTCAGAGGAGTGGTTTAAGGCAGTAACTTGTAGTTTATTGGCCATTTTGGGTCATTTCCTGTCTTTTCCAGCCCCCTGCTATAAAGCACGCTTTAGCGAGCATTAGCGCGATTTAGCCCGATTTAGCGCGGTGTTGCTACCGTTGCACACTAGGGCAGCGACGGTTCAGCAGGTTTAAACTATTCGGGCTACCTAAAGTCCACTCTTCAAATTTTCCCTTAAAACTACCTTCCTCGAACTATACTACCGATCTAATCAGCGTATCCTATAATTAAAAAGATCATCTCTACTTGACTCCAAGTAGACTATTCTCTATCTTTTAAACGTAGCACTTGCTCCTACAGTACTTATTACCTTGATACGGCACTCTTGTCATAGATAGTACCCCAAAAAGGCAACCCCCATTTCTCGGTCACCCACGTCCCCGGAATCTTTTTAAAGTTTTTTGTCTATTCCTTCTAGCATGTCGAGGGATCAGTTGCTAGTTTCCTCTCCTGCTCAGCTGGTGAACCTGGGAATATTGAGGCAATGTTACAATTGCCTCATGTACACAGACAACCCTCTCCTCCTCCCACAAAACACAAATACATGCGAGAGATGCAACTATACGGCCAAACTGGAGGCTGAGCTCTCTCAACATAGGACTGGCATGACCAGTCAGGAGGAGAAGGTTACCACACACACTATAGACCCAGTCTCACATAGTACCATTACAACCTCAAATCATACACATAAACACACAAAGACATACTCGGAGGCTCTGATCAAAAATCTACCAAAACAGCAGAGGCCACCAAAGCAGACACCCAAACAACCACCACCTCAGAACACAACACCTGCAACACATAGACCTCACAGTCAGAGTGTCAAACAGTCACAGCCCTTAAGGCCAAACACAATGCCAGACACACTAGTCATTGGTGACTCCATAGTCAGACACACTGACGCCCCGCTCACCAGACTGAGTAAGGAGAAGGTCACAGTAAGCTGCCTGTCGGGCGCTAGAATCCGCCACATAACGCAAGCACTCAGGTCTCTCAACAGCAGGTACAAATATGACTCAGTCATTGTCCACGCTGGTGTAAACGACCTGAGACGCACCTCCTTGGACTACATGAAAAGAGACATTGAGGAGCTCTCTGATTATGTAGCCCAGGCAGGTATGACCCTGACCTTGAGCAGTATCCTACCTTCACCAAGAATGATGCCACAATACAGAGATAAGATGATCAGCTTTAACAATTGGCTTAAACACTGGTGTCATTCAAAGGGGATCCAGTGTCTGTCTGCCTGGGATGACATGCTGGACAAGCCACGCTGCTTCGCAAGGGACGGCTTGCACCTGTCACCCTGGGATTCCGGATATTGGCAAAGGCTCTTGCCACCCCATAGTGCCTTTTTAGGCAAGGCTCAAATTCTAAACCTACCACCCTAGAACACAAAAAGGAAAAAACTAAGGGTAATGCTGCTCAATGCCAGAAGTCTAAATCTCAAAATGCACGACTCGAGGCCCTTCTCAGTATGGAGAACATCGATGTCTGTGCTGTGACAGAAACCTGGTTCAAGGCTCCTGAGAGCACCCCAGCGCTATCAGGTTTTACCTCATATCATGCGTTCCGGCCCCAAAATCCGGACAATACCAAGAAAGGAGGGGGGGGTATCCATATTCATCAAGGACACCCACACCTCAAGACTGGTGGCAACGCACGATGCATCCGAGACCATCCAGGTGCAATTAACCATAGGCAAGACTGCTCTGCAAATTGTAGCATGTTACAGGCCACCCTCACAAACTCAGGAACCTCACATGGCCTTCCTGAAAACACTAGAGGGGATAAATGTATCACCAAACACCATCATACTAGGTGACTTCAATTACCCTAATATAGACTGGGAACACTACTCAAGCCCAAACACCCTAGCCCAAAAGTTCCTGGAATTCATAAACTCAAATGCCATGGAACAACTAGTCACCATCCCCACAAGAGGAGATAACATACTTGATCTCATCATCACGAACATGGGAGCAAAATGTTCAACACCGGAGGTGTACCCCTCACTGGTGAGATCAGACCACAAACTAATCACGCTGGAGGTCCTCATCCCACCCCTACCTGAAATAAAAAAAAACACAGTAAAGAACTTCTCAAAAGCCGACTTCACACTTCTAAAGACTAGTGTGGTCTCCTTTAAGGCCTCCGAGCCGGCGGAAAACAGTACTCAAGCCGCTGAATCACTTACAAATGCCTTCTACCAGCACCTGCAGGACTGCATGGATAAGGCAATCCCAAGCAAAACAAAGACTTTTTGTACCAAAGGCAAGCGTCCAGTCTGGTGGACCCCAGCCATAAACAAACTCTACAACAAAAGGAGGAAGCTACTACAAGATAGAGCAAAATCCTTAAAAGGTAAGACACCCTTGATCACTATAAGTAAAAAACTAAGAGCTCTCATAAAATCATCCAAAGCAAATTTAGAGAAAAATAGCTAAAGACTCAAAAGACAATCATAAGGCCTTCTTTAGCTATGTTAGAAACCTGGGAGGAAACTCCCAGATATGCTCAGAGCTAGTTCAAAATGATGTGAAGATTACTGATCCTACAGACATTGCCAACATACTGGCTGACAGGTTCAGTGCAAACTTCTCCCCTCCCACCCAAAAGGAGAGATATCTATACCAAACGATTGCAGCCCCCCAAACATCTCCAGCGCCCAAGTGAGAACTGCTCTCTCCAAAGCACAAAACACAGCATCCATGGGACCTGATGGTGTCCCCGGCTGTGTGCTCCATGAACTCAATGAGGAATTAAACCCACAGCTAGGACAGCTGTTTAATCAAAGTCTTACCTCTGGATACGTACCCAGGGAGTGGCGCACTGCAACTCTGGTACCACTTCACAAAGGCGGTGCCTCCACCGACCCTGGAAATTACCGGCCCATTAGCTTGACAAGCCTTATCTGCAAAGCCATGGAGAGGATCATAATGGACCTCATAAATAAAGACATAGGGAATTTGCAGACTTTGGATCCAACCCAGTTTGGCTTTGTCAAAGGCAGATCATGCCTTTTAAACTTGGTTGACTTTTTTGAAACAGTCACCAAAGCCATTGATGAGGGAAAGGCAGTCCATACAGCCTACCTCGATCTGGCTAAGGCCTTCGATACAATACCCCACTCGGGTATCATTGAAAAACTCATCAGCTTAAATGTCAACCCATACATCACAAGATGGGTTGCAAACTGGCTGAGTGACAGAACCCACAGGGTCAGAGTTGCTGGCGCCATGTCAGACTCAAAGCCTGTCACAAGTGGTGTCCCACAGGGCTCAGTCCTGGGCCCACTCTTGTTTGGCATCTACTTTTCC
This sequence comes from Protopterus annectens, assembly GCF_019279795.1. Taxonomy (NCBI): domain Eukaryota; kingdom Metazoa; phylum Chordata; order Ceratodontiformes; family Protopteridae; genus Protopterus; species Protopterus annectens. Next base: position 215,092,131 of record NC_056740.1, read on the forward strand.
AAGTACAAGCAAACACAGGAGGGTTATGGCTGACAAAGTTTGCAGATGACTGCAAACTGGGCGCCATAGTAGAAAACACATCTGACACAGATATCCTTCAGAAGGGTCTCACAGAAACGGATAACTGGTGCCAGAGCCATGGCCTAAAGTTAAATGCCAAAAAATGCATAGTCATACCCATCGGGAAAAACAAGGTTACCCCTAGCTACCAAATAGGTGGCAATCCACTGAGCACAGAAGAAGTTATCAGGGACCTGGGGACCCAGGTTGATAGTAGTCTGTCATTCGACACCCATGTAGCTAAATTAGTTAGGAAGACCTTCTACATTGCCCACCTTATCATGAAGGGATTCTCATCTAGATCAAGGGAGGTCATAGTCTCCCTTTACTCATCACTCATCAGACCAATGATTGAGTACAATGCCCCATTCGGAATGTATCTGACCCGACACTTGCAGCAGCTGGAGAGGCCACAAAAGTTCCTCACCAAAAGGATAAAGGGTCTCAAAATCTGTCCTATGCTGCCCGACTGAAAGAACTCCAGCTCTATTCAGTCGCACCGCTTGCTCAGAGGTGACCTTTGCCTAACATACAAGGCCATGTCAAACCCAGATTTGATGAATATGCTTCACCTCAAAAATCTAGATCCATCAGAGCCACAAGGGCGGGAGACTTAAACCTTGACACGGCTATTAATAGGACGTGCTGGAGGGATAGATTCATCACCCAAAGACTCCCTATGCTGTGGAACAAAATCCCGGTACATGTGAGGCAGAGCACCTCGCTGGCCTTGTTCAAGAGAAATCTTGACCAATGGATGGGAGATCGCAGATATACCCCAGGGATTACCTCAGTGTCACTGCTCGACAGAGGCACAGCAAAATAATGGGTATAGTTCCCCATACTAAAGGGGTGGCATAAGCCACAAAACGATGGGCTAGGCTTGTAAATGCCCTCGGGCAGATAGCCTAGTATGAACCTATGAACCTATATATATATATATACATATATATACACACACACACACACACACATATATATATATATATATATATATGCATGTGTATACAATTATATAGGTCTACCTTCATTGGCCGAATTTACACTACACCAAAACTCATTTAGCTGAAACCAAACCACCAGAAACACAGTAATCTGTAAATCCAATTTGCAGAGACTCAAAACACCGAAAATACAGTAAGTGAATGTGATACTCAACAGCACAGAATTTATATACCAGCATAAAATGAGCAGAAACTCCCTCTACGTAACCGCATTCAAACGTGAAATATCAAACTTCAAAAATATGTTACCAATTGAAGTGCTTAACATGTAATCTCCCTTAACCGAAGTATAACAACCAAACCAATATACTCCATACATGTGTATTCTTGTTTATGTTCACACACTGAAATTGATGCTGACGTTTTATTAACTTCCACTTTTTTGGAGAAGGAGAACATGCGGAAGTTATTCTCACACCCATTTCATCCACTCTGTTTTGCTCTCGGACAATCTTTGACAGTATAACATACAGATCAGAAGCAGATTTCCCAATCAAACACTTAAAACATATGTGCCAAGCCTCTACTCTATTTTGTGTTCTTGGCAAAAGTAAGTCATTTAGCACAGACACATTCCAAAACAAGATCGGGAATAAAGGTGGAAATCTAACACAACTTGCAGAACATGTACTAAAAGTTCTCGGCTTTCCGAAGATGTACCACTCTGTGAAATACTTAAATTTAACTCTTTTCCTTCTACTGGAAACTCTTCCTTTAGTTTATTAAATATTGGAAGAACTTCACTTTCCTTTAGAAAAGCCAGTGCAGCAAGTTTTTTGACTGATAGCTGGAAACCCATATCGCCATTGTAAACAGCTGCTAGGCCAAGTGCTTGTACCTTTCTCCACAGATTCTGTCTGAAGTGAAAAAAGCAGCCCTTGCACATTATGCCACTTACATTTAACTTAAGAGTTTTTATAGCTGCTACCTGAAAATCACATAAAATATACTTGCAATTGACACTTAAACCATTGCTACTTAACAACTCCAGCAGTGAATGCCATATAAAATTATAAAAACTCAAGGTCTTTTTACTCAAACAATAAATCAATGGTACTGATTTGTTATAGGCACCATATTTCACTAGGGCATGAATGCTGTACAGTTGTCTATACACTATACCTCCAGTGATATGCATGCCATCCATTAACCAAATCAAAGCTTTGCTTAAATCAGACATTACATAGTGTGCTGAACATTACAACCACATATTCCTGGGATGAATCGGACATTCTTTTCATTAGAAACCATCCTGCGTTTAACGGGAAATCATCACTTTCAATGTTAATTAAAAGTTAGAGCACTGTCAGTATTTTTAGCAGCCAATCGTGTTCGTACTCTCCTAACCTTCTGTAATAAAGCTTTCCTACTGGGAAATGTAGCAGCAAAATCGAAGGAAAATGAAGTGATTCCAGTGTATCTCTAGATAGGGATGTTTTTTGCTTTAACCTATGACAAATAGCATATCTTTTAACTTCAAACAGATAACCAGAATGATGAGTGACTGATTTTACTAATTCCTGTTACTGACACATGCTGTTACTGTTCTGCTCTTACACTTTTGTGAGCACTTGTACTCTGCAATTTTTCTGTGTTGCAGATAATTCCAGGTGGGCTATTCGTCATGTTTACCATACTGTTGCAAGGTATGGTGTACGATTGTGCTCAAATCTAGGATGCATTTATAGTGCTACGGATGGGGCAGCTACAGAGTACACTATTCATTGTAATGTGATTCAGCAAATTGGATTTTCGGATTACTGTGTTTTCGGTGGTTTGGTCTCGGCTAAATGAGTTTTAGTGTAGTGTAAATTCGGCCAATGAAGGTATATATATATATATATATATATATATATATATATATATATATATATATATAAAAGTTACATGTGAAAAGATCGACCGGCTGAAATATCGAAGTCCATATGATCGAGACCATATGGTCGATATTTCAGATCGATCTCACGTTCTGAAAATAAATAAATAAATAACTAGAGGACGTTACTGCAGGGGGGCAAGCCCCCTGCATCCCCCCCCTACTTAAATATACCAACTCCGAGATTGTGCTACAGACAACACAGCGCAGAACGGGAAGTTTTCCTATTCCCTGCTGTAGCACGATCTTAGAGTTGGTATATTTAAGTAGGGGGTGTGGGGTGTGCAGGTGGGCTTGCCCCCTGCAGTGACGTCTTCGAGTTATTTTTTTTTGTTTTTTTCACAATGTGAGAAGATCGATCTTCTGAAATATCGACCATATGGTCTTCGATATTTCAGCCGGTCGATCTTTTCACATGTATATGTGTGTGTATAGGTATGCTTACATGTATATATATATATATGTGTGTGTGTACATATATATATATATATATATATATATATGTACAAAAACACAATTCCCACGCAAAACAAGGAGAAAAACATAGTAAAAATGAAAAGCCTTGCTGATATTCTTCAAAATACTGCTGGAGGCCAAGAACACAGAGACTAACAAACTGAGCACTTTCATTCTTTTTATAGCATCAATGGAACTGTGTACATATGTTTTGAAACTTCCAGCTTGTAAAGAACATCCATATATGCATATACAAATGTATATATGTGTATAAATATATATATATATATATATATATATATACACATATATATTTATTTTACATACATATATATACAAATATGTGTGTTTATACATACACAGATATATATATATATATATATATACACGTATATATGTGTATGTGTATGTATATACTTATATATGTATATATACATATACATTACATAGATGATTTTCTTTACCCACATCACGATCTCCCCATTGTGGCCCCACTCGGGTTCACTCCACTCCCCTACACCCATAGCACAACCAACTATTCAAAACACATCCTCCTAGACACACCAATTACTAATACTGCATCTCTTTTAAGGTATCCCAAAGTTCTACAATTTCATACAGCTCTCTTGTTCCCCAACTAGGCTTTTTACTACACACCCACCCACCACCACATTACAGCAAATCTTATCAACTCTCATTCCCATTACCACAACCATCCCTAGACTACCCTAAAGAACAAAATGCTACCATTGCAAGGTTTGCTAATAGGAATCTAGCTCATGCTACCTAATATCATCAAAGCATTAACCCAGACTAATAATATAATCTCCCACTTACCCAACCCCTCCAGAAACCAAGCCAAATATTCTATTAATCGCACCTTGTTTATACAACACATCACATGTGGGCATGGCCCCATTTATAATTCCCCGGTACCAAACAAAAGCCCACATCTCCCTATAATATGAGAAATTCATATCTAAATACCTATTGGCTACCATACACACAGCACCTAAACTAATACTATGTGGCAATATACACCCAAATACCGTCCAAACATCCTACCCCAACACCACCACCAATGAAGCAACGCACACAATATACTCCCTCAGAAAAGCAACAGATCTCCTAATTCTCAACATTGACTTAAGAAGCATGCTTAACAAAACAGCAGAACTACAAGCAGCTCTGTCACTATACTCTCCTGATATACTAGTTCTTAACAGGACCTGGCTAAAGCCACATAATAAGTATAATGAATTACTTTCTCCAGGCTACAATACATTCAGGAAAGACAGAACACATAAAAGAGGTGGGGGTATCACCCCATTTTTCAAAAACAACCTTACTATAGACATTCATGTACCTACCTTCAATAATGCAGTCTTATTTTTCACACTAAAACTCAAATTAAAAAAACATCTAAACATTATTGATGCATATATTCCCTCAGAATAACAATAGAGTAGAATCCATTCTCCATTGGACATCTCATACCTCCCCCCTAAGAAACGGTTATACTAGGTGACTTTCATATACACTGGTCTACCTGCAATTTGCCCCTCCCACTAACCTCCATGGCTTTTCTCAATTAATCCATACTTTCACCAGAACAGATAAATCAACCAAGAAAGAGTCTATACTACATTGGATCCTTACAAACCGTCCTAACCTGCCACACTACTCTGATTCCCACGCCCCCAACACCCTTAGCGACCACCTTCTTACATTCATTCTTAGACAAGTTAAACCAGTAAAAACAACCTCCCTTTAACAAATTCATTATACAAAGAATTTCAAACTCCAAGACCTCATAACTGCACTAACTCAACTGTAACTGGACACCTCTATCAGATCTCTCCCTAGACAATGCCATAGATTACTTTAAGTCTACTTTTCTGAGCACACTAAATAACCTTGCCTATACCAGAATAGTAAGAACAAAGTCCAATTGTGCCTCCTGGCTACCGAAAAGCACTCAAATTCTCCTAAAACATAGAGATAAGGCATTAGCAGCATGGGTTCACAACAAAACTAACGCAAACAGACAGATGTACCTCAAACTAAGAAACAAGGCCAAAAAACAAATAAGAATATTAAAAAAAAATCCCTACTCAGACATCTAAGCAAAACATAAATCTAACCATCAAAAATTCTGGGCAGCATCAATAACATCCTACAAAAAGGGAAAACTAGTACTCCATCCCCAAATATCGATACCACTCAAGACAATACTGAATGTTTAACAAATACTTCACCAAATTCATTCTAAACCTCACAAACACATGTTCTCCTACAACATATCCTAATCCCAACACCTCAACAGATCAGAGCTGCTTCTCTCTACAATCAGTACCAACCAAATAAATTTATAACTACTTGACAAAACTTAAACCCACAACCCTAGCAGGTGATAAATTCCCAGGAGAACACCTCAAAATCACAGCCAAAGCCATCTCTTACCCTGTCCCTATTAATAAATAGGTCAATCTCTGAACAGTGCACCCCAACCCTCTGGAAAATTCAACACATAATAATACCGCTTCATAAAGATGGCAACTCAACTGAACTATCTAATTACCGACCAATCTCCATACTATTCCCCCTATCAAAAATTCTAGAGAAATGCATACATTCCCAAATCACAAACTATCTCCTAACTAATAATTTCTTGACCAACACACGGCATGGTTTTCGACCCAATTGTAGCACCACCACATTCCTTATTAGCTTTTTCAACACCAATAATCAACAACAGAACAACGGTAACCTGGTTTCCACTATCTTTCTCGATCGCTCCAAGGCATTCAACACCATCTGCCATTCAAAACTCCTAACTGTACTCAAAACTTAACCTAAGTAACTCTACACTATTATGATTCAAAAATGATCTAATCAACCATCAACAAGCCATAAAATGGCTAAACTCTCTATCTCCTCTCCTCCCAGTAACCTTAGATGTCCAACATGGATCCATCCTTGGACCGCCCCTCCTCACAATATTTACCAGTGACCTTCACAAAGCCATCCTCCATGCCAGTCTGGCCCAGTACGCCAACGACTCCGCATTAATCTGTTTTGCCGCCTCTCTTCAAATTCTGCAGAAAATTACCCAAGAATACTTTACGGTCATAGAAAAGTGGTTATCCAACTCACAACTAATACTTAACCCTACAAAAACACAACTAATCCTATTTCATCCCTCAAAAGCCATAGATCCCATTCCCCCATTTAAAATTATCTCCTCTAACAATATCCCTGTACACCAATCTCACAAACTAACCTTTTAGGCATTATCATAGATAACAGCATGAAATTCGACAAACATATTGCACAAACAATAACAAAAGTCCATAAAATATTTGGCACCCTCTACAGATGCAAAAACTACCTCACCAATAAAAACAGATCCACCATCACAAAAAACACATACTCTCTACACTTCTCTATGCTTCCCCCATACTAATTAATTTAAACAAAGGAGACTTAAATAAATTAACCAGCTGTTATATAACAAAACTGAAACTTTTGCTACTGACTCAGCTTTCAGGACCTACCATTATTTAGCCCTCAAACAACTATCCTGGCTAGAACTATCAAACTTACTGACCTATAACCAGCTTACAATTGCTCATCAGATCCTTTACCACGCGAAAAAAACTCCAGCTCTACAAGGCCTAATAAATCACTACACTAACAATCTTCTAAGATCTACCAACAAAACATTAGTTGAAATATTCAAAAGCAGGAATTGCTCAGGTGACTCCCTGTATTCTAGTGCCATTGCAAAAATATGGAATACCCTTTCTCTAGAAATCTGGATCTTAGATAATAAACATAACTTTAAAAACCTTTGCTTGTCCTACTTAACCATCACATGGAAGTGTACCTTCTCTCCCACTAGATAAAAAAATCATACTGTACCCCAGATACCTTACATAGGCTGTTGCACATAATTTGAGTGTGTGTGTGTATATATATATATATATACACACAGCTACCAGTTTTGTCTATTTGTCAAGGGTTTCACTTGAGCTTACAATTAAAATAAAATATATTGCAGGTGCCGGTCACTACTCCCCGCCCGTGTGCCTTTCTTCAATTTACTGACTCCAGTTGCTGCTGTGAATTTGGAAAAACAAGAGTCGATTAAACTGAGTAAGTAATGCTAGACATTAAACGTTTCAACAAACTATACAGTTAGAGCGTCTTCTGTGCGGCGACATGCGTGAATTGGAGTTCCTTCGTTGAAGGTTGTGCGTCAGGCCCGGCAAGTCGGCACGTAAAAATCTACTGCCAATCATTAGCGGACCGGAGTTCCTCTGTGGCGACCCCTAACCTGGAAAAGCCAAAAGGCACAACAACAACAACTTGACTGCTCTCTCATTTCCGATTTCATACAATGAAGCACGTACATACGTACACAGAAACGGAGACACACACGCAAAAAAACTTTTCCCGGATTTTTTTTTTTAACTTTTTGTTTTAATTTCATTTTGCCGAAGAACAAACTCGTTTTTAGCGCCAGTAAAAACAGAATCGTTGGCATTTCACTTTTCGAGCTCCATGGCTAGCAATGGACTCGTTTGTCAGTGACCATTACCTGTATATTAACAGCTCGGTGGAGAATGTTTGTTCTCCGGTCAGAGAAGTGACGTAAAAGGTCGCGTATTGTCTAAACGTAACGGCTGTCGTGAAGAAAGACCAACCTGGAGGCACAGTTGCAAGCCCCGCCCTAGTCTATCCCAAACCTCTACGTCATCGCTTGCTCACGCCCAGTAACTCCTATTATATTAATATTCATCGAGTCACGACAAGAGGGAAATAATGAATATTTATTATCTATTCCCTATATTTCGTTTCGGAGTTAGGTCATTGCATATTGAGAAAAAAATGACATACCACAGCAAATAAGATTTAGATATACCTGATAAACTTTTAATTTTTATACTTTATGACCACTGAGTTCCGTGTACCTTTCTGCCGGAATGTTGTTTTCTTTTCTTGCCTACTACAATGCTGATTTGTGCTGTAAGGTTTTTTGAGGCCTAAAACTGTCAATGGGAGGAATGTAGGAGAATAGTTTGAAAACAGAAAACAGTATTGTGTTGGAGATTTTCTTCTTTGAAACTATGACCTGTAACTGCTCCTCCGCGGCAAGATTGCTGAAATTGTACTTTAATTCTGGACAGAAAGGTGAGGAGATCAACGTACGTTTGACGTTTTAAGTAGATTAAAAGTATGAACGTGGTACCTATTATTATAAATGTTTGACACTGGAATTTAGAGACAAGACTGATGACATTTTCCGCTTAGTGTTTATAAACCTGAATGCATTTTCAAAACGTCGCGAGAAACTGTTTTCTGAAAGACTTCTGTTTCCCGTCCTCTATAGATAATTACGTTTTAGTTTCTATCCCTAGAATGCATGTGATATCAACTTTTATGTGCCAGTGTGTTTTGTTTGTTTACAGATGTCTTAATGTTAACCGAGAGGGAGAATGCATGTTAGTTGTATGACAGGAGGTGTAACATTTTTTTTAGTAATTATAATTAATTTCTTTAAGCAGCAGTACATAGGGGTGTAACCAGAGAATTCCACTTTGTACTTAAACTCCTTTTATTTCCCCCAGCCCACCTGTCATTTCAGCCAAATGTTGCCCCTTGTAGTGAATAAGTGTACACACCATTTTCATAGGTTCCCTGTAAAACTATTCAAGATATTGTTTTTTTTTTTTATTTGCAGTCCTTTCAGTAAGCAAGTTTTGTACATGCTGTTTGAGGCATTCATTTATACAGTTGTAAGAATAATATGATCTGAAAAGAGTTACAATGTTTCAGAGTGTTGTAAAGAAAAAATGTATTGTGTAGAGTACAGTGTATACTTGGCTACACTCTTGATGTGACAGCAACAACCTGCCGGCGTATTTGGGAAAAAGAGGTTAAGGGTTGTGTATTCAGCTAGATATATAACTAGGCACTGTGCGCATTGGGCTCCATCTGGTTGTATGTCTGGTCTTGTTTTCTTCATGATAGCTGTCAGTGTCTTTTTCAGTGTTTTGTATGCGTGGTATGCATCTGTTTACTGGTGTCACTTATCTTGGACTAGCAGAGCACTTTGTATGGGTTTGGCTCTGCTCAAAAGTGTCTAAATGTGTGAAATAAATTAATCTTTTATATGAAATTGAGTACAGAACATGCATTTTTCTTTCTTTTTTGTGAACAAACAGCAAAACTTTAGGCTTCATATTTGCAAATGCGTTAGTTGGAGCACATCTTCATTGGGGTTTGGGGCAGTTAGTGTTTTGAGTAATTGTTTTAGAATTTAATGTTTGGATTTTTAACTCTCTTCTGAACTGCTTTTTGTTTTTTTCTGTGTTTGTTAGACTTGATTAACAATGCATTATTTACAGAACCTACAGCAGTATGCGGATTTAAACTGTTGTCTTTCTCTTTGAGATGTGCAGTAAATATTTGCATATATAGTCCTGTAGAAAGAGCTGCTATGAAATGTAGTACTATTTTATTTATTTATTTAGATTTGTTGACTGGGATTGTCCGACTCGTCGTAGGTCCATTTTCAGCGGAGGCCCGGGGAGAAAAGCTCCACAGTTAAAATATACAGACAGTAGTTACATTGGATTTACATAGCAATTAACAATTTTATCAACACAGCAATTCAAAATTGCAAACATAGTTACAGATGAAGAACATAGTACATTAGTAGACAACTAGAATCCTTATCCTCTGCAAAGTACATAACAGACATTAACAATTGTTACAGTAAGAAGTTCCGGCTGTATAATAAGTAGTTAGGCTTATGAGCATCCGAGCTTGCTATAATCAAGGTAGTTAGTGGGATGGAAAGAAAGCTAGTAGGTGGATGGGGTGGGTGATATTAGAGGGGGAGTTGCAAGGGCAGAGCCAGCATGTTTTTAGGTGCGCTTTTAATAAAGTTTTGAAGTGGGTGCATGATGGTACAGAGGTAATTGTGGGTGGGAGGGAGTTCCATAATTTGGCTATGGCGCAAGAGAATAATGCTTCTCCAGCAGAGTTATTGGCTTTAGTGACCTGTAAGTGATTTTTGTTGCTGGATCTTAGTGGTCTGGTGGTGTGATAGGGTTGGAGTAGATTCTGGAGGGATGGGACTTTTAGTGGATGGTTTACTAGTGATCGCATTGCCTTAGGTTGGTATATATCGGAGAGGCAAAAAGTAGGGTGGAGATAAGGTGGGAATTTGCTACTGAAATTTTTGCTGCTTTGGTGAGAATTTACTTATTTCTGTATATGCTCCTAGTTTTTTGTGGACTTATTTGTGGTCATGGATATGTGAATGTCACATTTTAGTTTGTCTATTTCCACTTCTAGCAATTTGGTGTGTTCTGTTGGGTGTATAGTGGTGTTGTCTTTTGCTGTGATAAAGTGAGAGTTGTTTTGAGTATTTTTGGTGGGTTGGAAGATGAGTAGTTTTGTTTTATTTGAGTTGAGTATTAATTGGGCATTGTATAACCAAGTTTCAACAGAGGAAAAGGCTTACTGTGTGACTTTTTGCAGTTTGGGTAGGGACTGGACTGAGCAAATGATGGTTGAGTCATTTGCATATTGTATGTGTGCCATGTTTGGTAGCAGAGGCTAGATTATTGGTGAAAATAGAGAAGCGTAGAGGTCCAAGGGTGGATCCTTGAGGAACCCCTATAGAGACAGGTAGTTGGGGAGATATGTCATTCTGCCATACAACGGATTGTTGGCGGTCAGACAGGTAACTCTGAAACCAGTTGGTGACTGAGAGAAGGATAGGTTATTGAGGACAGAGATGAGTTGTTTGTGTGGGACCATGTCGAATGCTTTAGATAGGTCTAGGAAAGTAGCAGAGGAGAGATAGCCATTGTTTTTATGCTGAAGGATATAGTTAGTAAAGGAGAGTAAGGCAGTGGTGGTGCTATGGTTTGGTCGGAAACCATGTTGAGTATTGGAAAGGAGGTAGTCTGAGACCTGAGAGTGAATGCATCTCCAGTATTTTGGAGAGTGGAGAGAGAATATCTATGGGGTGGTAAATGGTTAGTTCTGTGGAGGGGCCGCCTTTGTGGAGGGGAATTAATATGTGTTACTTTCCATAGTTTGGGAACGTAACTTTCTAACAGATATCGGTTAATCAAGATGGATACTGGGTAGGCTAGAGCATCAGCTGCGATTTGTAGGTATTCACTTGGCAGGTTGTCTGCTGCTAAATTGGTGGCTTAAGTTTAGCTAAGAGTTTTTTTATGTTGGAGGTAGGAAAAAGAGAAGACAGTGGGGAGATTACGAGTTGAATGTGTGGGTTGGAGGGGAGGGGGGTTGTGTTGTCTAGCTAGTGATAGTATGGTTTATGTGAAGTGTGTGTTGAATGAGGTAGCAATATTTTCGGAGGAGGGGTACTGACTTTACCTGGGTGGAGGATGGAGTTTATGGAGGACCAGAATTGTTTGGGGTTATGTTGGGAGGAGTCTAGGGCAGACTGGTAGTATTGGAATTTATCCTGTTTTATTAGCGTTTTGACTCTGTTGCGTAGTTCTAGGAATTTCTGTCCAGTTGAGGGGGGGGGGGTTGGTTTTGTGCCAGTGTTCCCAGGCTTTATCCCTGTTTTTCATTTCTGACTTAGTGGTTTTCTGTTTTTTTAGTGGCAAAGCTGCGGTGCTACAGCGGTAGTGTTGTTGCCTTCACAGCAAGAGGTTCTCCTGTTCGTTTCTTGGCTGGAGTGCCTTCTGTGTGGAGTCTGCATGTCCTCCCCACGGTCGAGTGGCTTCCGAAAGACATGCGTGAATGGGCGTGCCTTCGCTGAAGGTTGGGCGTAGGGGCTGGCAACTTGGCACCATAAAACTCGACTGCCAATCATTAGCGGATCGGAGTTCCACTGTGGTGAACCCTAACTGGGAAAAGCCAAAAAGACAAACTTAGTGGTTTTCTGTAGCCATGGGGAGGGTTGTGCTTTTGGTTCTGGAAAGTCTTATGGGGGCATGGTAATTAAGGATACTCAGGAAGGTAGTATTAAAAAAATTTAAATACTTCATCAAGACTGAGGTACTTTTATGGGATGCCAGTTACATTCTTTGAGGGATGAGATGAATGCGAGTGGGTTAAAGTTTAGCTTTTTACGTATTTACCAGTAGATGACAGGTTTAACTTGGTATAGGTGTTTTTGAGTAGGAATGTTTGGGAGTGATCACTGATAAGCAGCCTGCTATATATGACTGGGGGCTCTTACTGACTAGTATCCAATCCAGGGTAGTGTGCTTGTTGGAGTTTTTTATTTATCCTGGTTGGCAACTGGACTAGTTGGGTGAAGCCATAAAGGTTTAGATGATGAGTTGGATGGTTGCCAGAACAGGATTGCCAGTCAATATTGAAATCACCTAAAATTATAGTTTCTTGGGGGAGATGGTGGGTAGCCCAGCCGAGGAGGTTTTCTAGTGGAGGGATGTTTTGGCCAGGTGCGAAGTAACATCCAATTATGTTGATGGATTTATTTTGAGGTTTGTGTATATTATTTCTTCATTGCCTATTTGTGGAGCTGATGATTTTAAGCTGGATGTTTTAGATGCTGTTTAAATATTATAGCTATACCGCCTCCTTTCTTGTTTAGCCGGTCTGCTCTTAGTATGCCGTAACTGGTAGGGAGGATTTGCTCACTAGTAATGTGAGGTTTTAGCCAGGTTTCTATCAGGATGACTATATCTGGGGAGTACAAGTTTATGGTGGCATGGAGTTCATGGACCTTGTTGGATATACTTCTAATATTTAGGCTTAGTAGAAGGAGGTTACTTGGCTTTCTGTTGGCTGTGATTTGGGAGAAGTTGTGGTTTCTAGTCTATGAGGAGTGGGGTTGGAGATGGCGGGGCCAGGGTTGGGGTGAATGTCTGCACAGGGCTAGTTTTGATATGCATGAGGTTATTAGATTTCTCAGTTTCTGAATGTGTTTGTTTATTAGGGAAACTTTATGATTGTTCTCTGTGGGTAATAGGTATGGTGGGAGGGTTACTGTGTTAAGTTGTAGGAATGCTTTTTGTTTGCATAATATAGTTGATAGAATATATGGGAGGTGCATAGGGATGGTTCTTGAGTTGGTGGGAGGGGAGCTGAGTGAGGGTGAGACATGAGTGGTGGTGTGAGTAGTAGTACAGTGGTAGTGGTTGAGTGGGGGAATGATGGAGTTTTGGTAGGAAGTAAGATATGCAAAGAGAGTGCATGCAGTGAGCATAGGTATGGTATGCTTATACATGTTAGCTGAGGAGGAGTGATAGTAGTGGGGAGATGGAGGAGGTAGTGTTGGGTTTAGTGCCATGGTTGGCTGTTGGAAAGATGGGAGGGGTTTGCGTGTGTAATAAAGGTAGGCTCACTGGGGGCGGGTGGAAATTGGGGGCAATGTGGGGAGCGAAGCGGGCAGAGACCCTGTTAGTTGCTCTTACAAGGGGGCTGGAAACAATCGGGTAACAGAGTAAACTGATATAAGAGCATATGATAGTGAATGTGGAGACTCAGGTAGGTACCCTGTATTTCCACGAACTATCAGTTAGTTGTGCCCCAGTTCAAGCAGTTTTAGTAAGTGTTAGTAAGTGTTATGGCAGGGCTGAGCATAGAGTGCTCAAAGGGTGGTTGTAGTTTTAAAAATGGTGCCTGTCACAGGTAATATTTATTAACTTTGGGATTGGCTTAAGGTAATAAACAGGGAAGGGGGACGGGGAAAACATATTCAGCCTGTTTTTTTTTCCTAGTGGTGGTGGATTCTTCATACTTCAAATATGGAATAAGTGATGAAATGAAATGTGTCCTTTTTGGTGTATCACTGCTGTTTTGTAATGTTTTCCCACAAAAGATTAGTTACCGTGTACTGTTCTCTCTCTCTCTCTCTCTCTCTCTCTCTCTCTCTCTCTTTTGACTTTTCCCGGTTAGGGGTCGCCACAGCAGATCACCTTGTTCCCTCATGATTGGCAATAGAGTTTTTACAGTGTCGAGTTGCCAGCCTGGCGCTCAACCTTCCACAGAAGGCACACACATGCACTCACACCTAGGGCCAATTTTAGCGTGTCCAGTCCACTTGCAGCATGTCTTTGGGATGTGGGAGGAAACCGGAGGAAACCCACACGACCACAGGGAGGACATGCAGACTCCGCACAGAAGACACGCCAACTGAAGATCGAACCAGAGAGCCACTTGCTGTGAGGCAACGCTAACTGCTCCACCACCTCTGCCGTCCTTATTGTGTACAGTTTGTAAATTCTACTTTTGATTACTTTTAAGTTTTTCTCTGTTTTTATCCTAAGCTCATAGGTTGGTACTAGGCTATCGGCCCTAGGGCCTATACAAGTCTAGCCATAACAATTCCCTGGCTATTTCTTCCCACACTATTTACTTCCCTGGACCCCTGTCTAGCAGGGCGACTGATGTGATCCCCGGGGTGAATTTCCTTTCTCCCTTTCAATTATCAAGGTTCCTTTTGAAGAGGGACAAAGAGACACTCTGCTTGACATGTATGGGCAGTCTGGAACCTATCCCTCCAGCATGTTTTGTTTATTGTGATGACAAGGTTTAGATCCCTGGAGCTTGTGGCTCTGAGGGATTGGGATTTCTTTAAGTGTAGCATGTCCAACAGCTTTGGGTTTGACTTGGCCTTGTATGTTAAGCAGAGATCGCCTCTGAGTAGATGATATGCGACACGTGTATAGCTGGAGGTTTTTAAGGCGGTCAGCATAGGGCATCTGCTTTAGGCCTGTGATTCTTTTAGTGAGGTATTTCTGCGGCCTTTTCAGTTGTTGCAGATGTCTTGAGAGGTACGTATCAATTGGGGCATTGTATTCTATAGTGGGTCTAATGAGGGATGAGTACAGTGGGACAATGACCTCCTTTTTTCTGGATGAAAAGCCCTTAGTGATGAGGTGTGCCACATAGAAGGATTTCCTGACTGTTGTGGATATGTGGTTATTGAAGGTGAGACCACTGTCCACCTGTGTCCCTAAGTCTCTTATCACACTTTCGGTGTTTAGTGTACTGCCACCTATGTGGTAATTCACGGGTACATGTTTTTTCCCATAGGGGTTAACTATACATTTCTTGGCATTGATCTTGAGACCATGGCTCTGGCACCAAGCAAAGCATCTGTTCTGTAAGGCCCTTTTGTAGAGTATCCACATAATTTGGGGATTCAATAATGGCTCCCAGTTTGCAGTCATCTGCGAACTTTGTTAGCCAGAGTCGCTTAGTGTTGGCCTGTACTTCAGAGAAGTAGATGCCAAACAAGAACGGTCCCAGGACTGAACCCTGAGGTACTCCACTTGTCTGAGATGGATTTGTAGTCCGCTACTTTTACAGTGTGGGTTCTGTCAGTAAGCCAGTTGGCAACCCATTGAGTGACGTAGGGATTAATGCCCAGCTTAGTAAGTTTGTCTATCATTCCAGAGTGGGGGATGGTGTCAAAGGCTTTGGCGAGGTCCAGATAGGCTGTGTGGACTGCCTTACCCTCATCCACGGCTCTGGAGACTGATTTGAAAAAGTCAGTCAGGTTCAGGAGACAAGATCGTCCCTTCACGAACCCAAATTGGGTGGGGTCCAGTGTTTGAAGGTTGCCGATGTTTTTGTTTACAAGTTCCATGATAATACGTTCCATGGCTTTGCAGATCAGGCTCGTCAGACTGATGGGGTGGTAGTTCCCAGGATCCAAGGTGGATCCCCCCTTGTGGAGTGGGATAACTGTAGCTGTGCGCCACTCAGTGGGCACAAAGCCTGAGGCGAGGTTATGATTAAACATGACACTTAGGTGAGGTGCCAGTTCATTTTGTAGTTCATGTAGTACATAGCCTGGGATGTCATCTGGTCCCATGGATGCTGTATTATTAGCTTTGGAGAGTGCGTTTTTTACCTGTGTGGCCATCATTAACAGAATTTGGCAATCTTCCGGTATTGAGATGGGCCGTTTAGGGGGTGAGAGGGGGGGGGTGAAGTTGGCACTGAATCGATCTGTCAGGATATTGGCAATATCCTTGGGATCAGCATATTTAATGCCATTCTGTTGTAGCTCAGAGCAGATCTGAGCATTGCAATTTTGGTTATTGATATAGTTATAGAATGCCTTGTGGTTGTCTTTGGAATATTTGGCAATTTTATTTTCGTAACTGGCTTTGGAGGATTTTATGAGGGATCTCAGCTCCTTACTAAGGCTGGTAAGGGAGTTTTTTGCATCCTGGGATTTTCCTCTTTTCTGCAACAGTTTCTTTCTTTCTTTCTTTTGTTGTAAAGTTTTTTATGGCAGGAAACCACCAGATTGGCTTCCATTTTTTTGGAAGAGAGCATCTTGGTTCTATTTGGGATGGCACAATTCATGCATGAATGGATGTGCTCGTACAGTGTCTTAGTGTACGACTCAGTAGTCGAACTTTCAGTTCCCGTCTGCATGGGTGTCATGAAGTCTGTCACTTCTGACTTGAGTAGCATGAAGTTGGCTTTGGAGAAGTTTTTTTTATGGAGGTTTCCTTACTGGGGGGTGGGATGTGGATGTTAAGGGTGATTAGCTTATGGTCTGACCTGGCCAACGAGGGGGTGACCATAGGTGTGGAGCATTGGTTTCCCATGTTGGCAGTGATCAGGTCTAGGATATTGGAGCCCCTGGTGGGACAATGGATTAGTTGATCCAGGGCATTGTAATTTAATTTATGAATTCCAAGAACCATTGGGCAAAGGTGTTTGTACACGAGTAGTTTTCCCAGTTAATGGCACTGTAGTTGAAATCACCCAGTATTAGGGTGTTTGGTTGTATCTTAATATTTTCCAGTATATTTAGAAAGGTGTAGTGAGAATCTTGGGGCATGGTGGGGGATCTGTAGCAAGCTACAATTTGGATTGCAGTCTTACCTAGTGTTAGTTGCACCTGGAGAATTTCAGACACGTTGTGTTGGGCAACTAGCCTGGTGGTGTGAATGTCCTTGGTAAATGTGGACACTTCTCCACCTTTAGTGTTTCGATCCTGGTTTGGTGGCCGAAAAGTGTGGTAAGTGTTGTAGCCTGGTATTGTAGGGGTGCTCTCTGGAGCCTTGAACCAGGTCTCCGTTTCTGCACAGATATCTATGTTTTCCATTTTTAGGAGTGCCTCAAGAGAGTGCATTTTGAGGTTTGACTTCTAGCATTGAGTAGCATTACCTTCAGATTTTGCATGCTTGTACCTGTTACGGTGGTGGCTTTGTCTTTTGAACTTTTCCTAAAAAAGGCATTATAGGGGTGGCAAGAGCCTTAGCCGGTAACCTGAATCCCAGGGGTGACAGGTGCAGACCATCTCTGGCAAAGCATCGTGGTTTGTCGATCATGTCATCCCAGGCAGACAGATATTGGATCCCCTTTGAATGACACCAGAAGCTTAGCCAATTGTTGAAGTCATTTTGTTCTAATATTGTGTTGTCATTCTGGGCGAAGGCAGGATGCTACTCAGGGCTAGGGTCATACCTGCTTGGGCCACATGATCCGAGAGCTCTTCGTGACAGAGTCAGATTTGTACTTTTTGTGGAGTGACTTGAGTGCATGCGTTATGTGGCGGATCCTGACAACTGACAGGCAGCTGACTGTAATTTTCTCCTTGTTCAGCCTGGTGAGTGGGACATCAGTGTGCCTGACTATAGAGTCACCTATGACTAAAGTGTTAGGTACGTTGTCTTGCCTTGGGGGCTGTTGCTGTGTGGCACACTGGTGTTGTGAGCTCTGTGACATTTTGGTTGTGATTGGTGTTTGTGTTTTAGCTTTGGAGGTCCTTGTTTCTTGGGCAGGTTACAGTTAAGGGCCTCCGCATATGTGGATTTAGTGTTGCTATGTGTGAGTGTTGGTGGTGTGTGAGTTTAGAAGGGCTATGTGCTGCTTGAGGTGTAGTGCGGGTGTTAACCTTCTCCTCTTGACTGTCTAGCACAATCTTGGGTGGAGAGAGCTCCACCTTTCTTGCTCTTCTTTACAGTGTATCTACAGTCAGGTTCTTGTAGATATTCCTACTCTGGGATTATTCTGCCACTGTTGTATTGGATTTTTTGAAACTTATCTATAAATATATTTTCTTTGTTTCATTTTATGTAAATGTTTCTTGTCAAAATTATTATTGTAAATTTTAGTCTTTGTATTAATTACAGTTTTTTTTTTTTTTTTTTTTTTTTTTGAGAATGTCTGCAAATGTAATTGGAGCTTTTCTCCTCAGGTCTCCACTGAAAATGGGCCTTTGGCTCAGTTGGACCAGCCAGGTTAACAAATGACAATAAATAAATACTGGAAGCATAAGCCCAGTGCAAGAAGAATGCTGGGAACCTCCAAATGAGGGATGTGCAGTGTTGTATCTTATGATCTTGCATGGTAATGAGTCATTTTCTGCTTCAATTATTTCATTCCTAGATTGATAGTTTTGGGAGAGAGAGAATAAGGAGGTCTGATTTCTTGGTAGGAAAGGAACCAAAGTCAGTTTTGCAAGAGCAGCTGTGTAAGGCAGGAAAATGGAGGAACTTTGCTAGTTTAAATAGGATAGAGTTACTTTGCTGAGAACGAATTGGCACAGTATAGGAGGATTATTGGATAGCTGGAAGGTTCCAAACAGTAGGCCCACACAGTAAACTTTTTTGAGGTGCAAGTAGTTCACAGAATGGGTATAGGAAAAAATATTTCAGA
>NC_056740.1:215116183-215143683 GCF_019279795.1 Protopterus annectens
CACTCAGTAAATACCGAGCTTCCTCAGAACACGGTAAACTGCCATGACATTGTTTAAATACTTTCAGAAAATCACCTGAATCAGGTGCACAGCCAATTCAACCATTACATTTCTTTTTAAAATTGTGCAAAACATAAAAACCTTGTTAGTGTATGAAAAAAACTGTGCAATATGGTCTGAGGTATCACAAAATACCATAAATTCATTCCACAAATGATCCTATGCATCAACAACCCCCAATTAATTGTTAAAAATAACCTGTCCAATTCAGTTGTCAAAGGACCATGTTAAAATATTAAATATGACATGTAAAATATAACACTATTAAAATTCTACACTCGAAAATAATACTTATAGTAAAATGAATTAAAATTTTTTTTAAAAAACAAAACAGCATCTCCCTTTGATCCACAACCCTCCCCAAACATGTATGATTTTGTGGAATGGGTTATAACCGGGCCGCCCTAAGTTTTAACACACTGCTGATACTAATGTTATCGTTCAGACCCGGGGCCCTACCTGCATCAAGCCTCAGTTGCCAAAGCAACTCTTTATACTCTAATCTTGATTCCCAGTTACCTCCCCTAAGGTCTGGGGCCACCTGTTCTAAAACCATAAATTTTATATCCATTTGATCACATACAAGGGAATGTTTAAAAAAAAAGCTTTAGCATCCTTCCCCTTGGTGGATACATCATACATATGTTCGTACATTCTTTTTTTCAGTTGTCTTTCCGTTTTCCCTACGTAAAAACTGTTACATGTGACACCAATTCCCAAATAAATAACCCTCTTAGTCCCACAATTGAAATATCTAGTAGATTTAAATTTATATTTTCTTGACGGAATAAATACAGTTCTTTGGTTCGTCATAAAAGTACACTGCTTGCATGCTCCACACTTGTATGTACCAACTTTCAGTTTGTTGGTATTAAATTTTGGTACTGAGTTCCTTTCCAACAATTCTTTCAAGTTAATGTCTCTCTTTCTAACAAAATGAGGGATACTAGGAATATAACTTCTAATCTCATCATTCAAAGATAAAATAGGCCAATGTTTCAAAATAATTTGCTTCACTTCATTTGATGTGGAAGAGAACGTGTGTATAAAGTTACTTTTAAATTCATCTAAGTTTGATACCATGTTAACATTATTAATTTTCCCTGTCCCTAACAAAGGAAAATATTTTGAGTTTCTATTCTCTAACTTCTAGGGCCATACTGTCAATAAGTTTCCTGGGATATCCTTTTTCTTCAAACAGTACTCCAATAGTCCTGACCTCTTCCAAAAATACATCCATCTTACTGGTCATCCTCGAGGCCCTAATCATTTGACCCTTAACAATACCCTTTTTTTTTTTGAAAAAAAGGATGTCCACTGTCAAAATGTAAAGAATTTGAAAATGTGCCTTTTCTAAAAAGCTTAGATTGAAAACAGTGGTTGATGTAATCCTTGTATAGGGTGACGTCCAAATAACTCAACTGATGTTGGTCAGTATTGTGTGTAAAACGTAAGAAGTCAGTACTATTATTAATGTGTCCCAGAAATTCATTGAACGTGTCTCCTGACCCATTCCATAAAAGACATATGTCATCCAGGTATCTAGTGTAATACGTAATGTACTTAGACCATTGAGTCCTTAAAATATATTTCTGCTCCCAGTAATCTAAAACACAATTGGCATATAACGAGGCACAAGGAGCCCCCATTGCCAATCCCTTCTTCTGCTGATAGAATTCACCGTTAAAATATATGAAATTGTTATTTTAAATTGTCTCCATGAACTCAAGAACTAAATTAATAGTGTTACTATCCAGATCAGACTCGGCCACCAATATTTCACTAAACCAGTCTAGCCCAGTTTTGTGGGGAATACTAGGAAACAATTCCACTATGTCAACAGTAACCATCAAAGTATCCATCCCAAATTTTTCCTGATCCATACCCTTCTTTATTTATATGCGGGATAGCAGCTACAAATTTCTTAACTGTGGAATCAACATACTTGGGTAGTGGCTCCGTAATGCTTCTTCCACCTGATACTATAGGTCTGAACTTAATAGGGTCAATACTTTTATGAATTTTAATAGTACTATATTTTACATGTCATATTTAATATTTTAACATGGTCCTTTGACAATTGAATTGGACAAGTTATTTTTAACAATTATTTGGGGGTTGTTGATGCATAGGATCGTTTGTGGAACGAATTTATGGTATTTTGTGATACCTTAGACCATATTGCACAGGTTTTTCATACACTAACAAGGTTTTGATGTTTTGCACAGTTTAAAAAAAAATGTAATGTTTGTATTGGCTGTACACCTGAGTCAGGTGATTTTCTTAAAGTATTTAAACGATGTCATGGCAGTTTACTCTGTTCTGAGGAAGCTCTGTATTTACTGAGTGAAAGCGCTTAACACTATGGTGGTTTCTTTTGTGTAATAAACTTTATAGTCGATTCAGTTGGCTTTTCATTTTGTGCAGGGACACAGGTTGTCTGAATTCGGCGTGTCTGGTGGTCGTTGTGTGTTTATTTTCTTGGCTTCAATTCTTTGGATATTTCTGTGTTTTTTTTTTTTTTTTTTGGTACCATGGCTGAAGGCGCTGATTCGGACAAGTTTTTGGACACACCTGCAGTACTTAAGGACAATCCGAACCTTTCTGATAATTCACCCGTGACACGGGGTGAATTTAAACAGGTTCTTGCTCTTCTTTCTCAACTTACAGATTCTTTCCTGGAACAGAATTCTGAAACTGGTGTGTTGTTACCCGGCAACCAGCAGCAGTTACCAGAGGGTCAGAGGTCGCGTGGTACTTGTAGAGCGTCGAACCCTCCTAACAGTGTGGAGGACGGTGGACCGACGAATGTGGCACAAGCTTTTTGGCAGTGTAATTCATCACCTACGAGGTCTGGTTCTAAAGGGTCTGTATGGTCAACAATTTGAACTCCTTTAACTTTGACTGTTGGAGAAACGGGCATTTCAGTTTCAACTAAGGTACTGTAAACACTTTTGAAACTAATCCTGGATGATAACTTTAACAACTTTAAAGATAAAATGTACGCATTCAAGTCAAACCAATTGGAGATTGACTACTTAAAGGAATGCGTTCATGTTAACCGGGTCCCTAAAGGGCTTCGAGTTTTTAAATTCCTGAACAATGTTAAGCCGGGCACTGCATTATATCAACAATTATGTGAAGTGTTTAACAAAACGGGAATAGAAGTTTTGAATTTAATGATTAGGGATTATGAAAATAAGGCTGACAACTTACTTAAAGAGCTTAATATGGTACATCATAAAGTTTTGAATGACAGTATGTTTACTAGTGTGAAAAGAAGTTACGACAATGTTTTTCATGAAATTGATCAATTCTGTATTAAAGTTGTTAATAGGAAAATTAGGAAGTCAGAGAGGGACCTTCTTGAATATAAGGAGGAAGGTAGGGCTTACCCGGTTTCTAAACATTTTTCTCTGGCTAATCAAGCTGATAATGTATTTTTGGATGGGACTCATGAATATCACAACAATAATTTTAACGATCAAGTTAATGGGCAACCAGTTTTGAGAAGAAGTGAGAGGCTGGCCGAAAAAGAAAGGCAACAGTCTTTTCGGGATTTTCAGTATCCCGGGGGGGGGACGACACCTGAACAGAGGGTGGAACCGTCCCTTGAATTAATGGAACAGATTATTTTTCCTGAAGTTGTTGACCCTGATAACTTGTTTATTCACCATGCTGTTTGAGTTATCTGGAGGCAAGGGAAGTTTACTATTTTTAATTTTACTGAACTTGTACAAACGGATGAATACTTTGAACTTTTTTCCAAAGGATTTCATTTTGTTCCCTCCCGGCCAGGGATAATGGCCAACACCTTGATTGATTTAAAACTGTTTAATAGACAGTTAAATTTAAATGTTTTTTTCAAAGGGCAGTCCCACACAAATTGCGAATTATCCAGGGAAAGTGCATTTAACCCCCCCCAACCATCCCTCACTCAAAGTTTTTGAGGAATGAGTTGAAAGAGACATAAGGTTATGTGAAAAGAATAGGAATCACAGGTACTCTGATAATCTTAATGAAAAAGAAAGGAATATTACTGAATTCCTAAACGAAGAGAAATGTAGAGTTATGAAACCAGACAAGGGTGGTTCTGATGTATACTGCTGATTATGAGGCACGTTTACACAAATCTGTTACAGGATTTGGACCAGTATGGGGTAGTTTCCAGGAACGAGGTAAATATAGCACACGCAAAGATAGGGTATTATTTGTATGATCATTTATTGCAAGGGAGCATTAATGAACGGTTATTTAACTATTTGCATGTTGAAAAACCTAAAATTCCTGTGATTTTTGGAATACCAAAGACCCATAAAAGTATTGACCCTATTAAGTCCTGACCTATAGTGTCAGGTGGAGGAAGCATTACGGAGCCACTAGCCAAGTATGTTGATTCCACAGTTAAGAAATTTGTAGCTGCTATCCCGCATATAAATAAAGATTCTTGGGATTTTTTAAAGGGTATGGACTAGGAAAAATTTGGGACGGATACTTTGATGGTTACTATTGACAGTGGAATTGTTTCCTAGTATTCCCCACAAAACTGGGCTAGACTGGTTTGGTGAAATATTGGTGGCCGAGTCTGGTCTGGATAGTAACACTATTAATTTAGTTCTTGAGTTTATGGTGACAATTTTAAGTAACAATTTCATATATTTTAATGGTGAATTCTATCAGCAGAAGAAGGGAGTGGCAATGGGGGCTCCTTGTGACCAGTTATATGCCAATTGTGTTTTATATTACTGGGAGCAGAAATATATTTTAAGGACTCAATGGTCTTAAGTACATTAGGTATTACACTAGATACCTAGATGACATATGTCTTTTATGGAATGGGTCAGGAGATGCGTTCAATGAATTTCTGAGACACATTAATAATAGTACTGACTTCTTACGTTTTACACACAATATTGACCAACATCAGTTGAGTTATTTGGACGTCACCCTATACAAGGATTACATCAACCACTGTTTACAATCTAAGCTTTTTAGAAAAAGCACATTTTCAAATTCTTATTTACATTTTGACAGTGAACATCCTTTTTTTTTAAAAAAAAAGGGTATTGTTAAGGGTCACATGATTAGGGCCTCGAGGATGACCAGTATGATGGATGTATTTTTGGAAGAGGTCAGGACTATTGGATTACTGTTTGAAGAAAAAGGATATCCCAGGAAACTTATTGACAATATGGCCCTAGAAGTTATAGAGAATATAAACTCAAAATATTTTCCTTTGTTAGGGACAGGGCAAATTAATAATGTTAACATGGTATCAAACTTAGATGAATTTAAAAGTAACTTTATACACACGTACTCTTCCACATCAAATGAAGTGGAGCAAATTATTTTGAAACATTGGCCTATTTTATCTTTGAATGATGAGATTAGAAGTTATATTCCTAGTATCCCCCATTTTGTTAGAAAGAGAGCCATTAACTTAAAAGAATTGTTGGAAAGGAACTCACTACCAAAATTTAATACCAACAAACTGAAAGCTGGTACATATAAGTGTGGAGCATGCCAGCAGTGTAGTTTTATGATGAACCAAGGAACTGTATTTATTCCATCAAGAAAATATAAATTTAAATCTACTAGATATTTCAATTGTGGGACTAAGGGGGTTATTTATTTGGGAATTTGTGTCACATGTAACAATTTTTACGTAGGGAAAACGGAAAGACAGCTGAAAAAAAAGAGTGTACGAACATATGTATGATGTATCCAAGGGGAAGGATGCTAATGCTTTTTTTAAACATTCCCTTGTATGTGATCAAATGGATATAAAATTTATGGTTTTAGAACAGGTGGCCCCAGACCTTAGGGGAGGTAACTGGGAATCAAGATTAGAGTATAAAGAGTTGCTTTGGCAACTGAGGCTTGATGCAAGTAGGGCCCCGGGTCTGAACGATAACATTAGTATCAGCAGTGTGTTAAAACTTAGGGTGGCCCGGTTATAACCCATTCCACAAACTCATACATGTTTTTGGGAGGGTTGTGGATCAAAGTGGGAGACACTGTTTTGTTTTTTAAAAAAAAATTTAATTCATTTTACTAAGTATTATTTTGGAGTGTTGAATTTTAATAGTATTATATTTTACATGTCATATTTAATATTTTAACATGGTCCTTGACAACTGAATTGGACAAGTTATTTTTAACAATTAATTGGGGGTTGTTGATGTATAGGATCGTTTGTGGAACAAATTTATGGTATTTTGTGATGCCTTAGACCATATTGCACAGGTTTTTTTCATACACTAACAAGGTTTTGATGTTTTGCACAATTTTAAAAAGAAATGTAATGGTTGTATTGGCTGTACACCTGAGTCAGGTGATTCTCTGAAATTATTTAAATGATGTCCTGGCAGTTTACCGTGTTCTGAGGAAGCTCGGTATTTACTGAGTGAAAGTGCTTAACACTATGGTGGCTTGTTTTGTGTGATAAACTTTATACTCGATTCAGTTGGCTTTTTTCATTTTGTGCAGGGACACAGGTTATCCGAATTCGGAGTGTCTGGTGGTCGTGGTGTGTTTATTTAATGGATTGTACTACTTAATGTGCAATGGAAGTCTATCCCAGAGATGGGGGAAGGAATTCTCACTACCGTGTTTTATTTTATGATATAAATTTAAATGTCTGGCCCTTGTATTAGTGAGGTTGTTTGATTTACGGAGTTAGAGGAAAAACTGAACTACTGGGTCCCTAATGTCATGGAAGGCGAGACATGGATCACCAAGATGAGTCTGTATGACACTGAGTAAAGGGTCAGTGCTTTGAGTCTTTTCTGATAGCTGTGCAATTATCTTTTTAGTTAGGAACATCTGGGGTATTTCCAGTTGTTTGATATGTCTACTGAGGTATATCCCAAAGGGTGCATTGCATTCTGTTATTGGCTGTATCAATGCAGAGTCTAAGGAGGTAATGATTATTTTAAATCTGAATAATTTTCGTTTTCTGATCAGCTGTGTTGAGCAGAAGGACTTTGTGACCACTGTAGCAATGTGATGATTGAAGGAGAAGGAATAGTCAACCTGTGTTCCAAGGTCTCTTAACTACATTCTCATTTTGCAGTCGTGTGTTGCCTGTGTTCTGAGTTGGAGGAAGGGGTTGTCTACCAAATTCGGCTATGTTGCAGTTTTAAATTTTAGTCCTTTGTTTGTACACAAGGTATAGGCAAGTCTAAACCTCTGCTGGAAGGTCTGGTCATCAGAGAATGACGCTCATTTTAAAGTCGTCTGCAAACCTGGTTAACCAGAAATCTTGGTTCATTATTTGGAGATGTGAAAAGTAAATACCACAGATTCCATTACTGATCATGTGGGACACCGCTGGTCACTTTCATTTTCTCTGAGGAAGCACTTCCTACCCACAGTGTGTGGGTTCTTTTAGCCAGTTTACTCTTCTCGTAGTTGAAGCAAATTTAGCTTGTTTGTTATTTTAACTTGAGGAAAGGTTTTAAATGTTTTGGCCAGGTTTAGGTACACTGTATCTATAGCCTGACCACTGTTAAAAGTTTGTGTTTAATAAAAAAGAAACAAGATTTAAATTTGATAACGCCACACTAATATGAATGTCAGACTAGACCCACATCAGTCGGGTCAGTTACTGATATGTTGCATGCCTTTAATTTCTAGGGCCAGTAGTGGGGCCACACTTGTGAAATGGCATCACGACTCCTGAGCGCAATACCTCGGGGGTAAAACCAGTGGATGGGCTTAGGTTAAAACATTTAAGGAATGGTTCTGCCAATGCCGCTTTAGTAAGCAGACATTTATACTAGCAAGTCCATTGAGAATATATTTTTAGTCTTGGAAAGACCTTTTGTACAGTGGATATGAAAAGTTTACACACCCCTGTTAAAATGCCAGGTTTTTGTGATATAATAAAATGAGACCACAATAAATCATTTCAAAACTTTTCCCACCTTAAATGTGACCTATATCCTGTACAATTCAATTGAAAAACAAACCTGTTAGGGGGAAAATATAAAAAATAAAAAGCATACAATAAGCTGGTTGCGTAAGTGTGCACACCCTTAAACTAATACTTTGTTGAAGCACCTTTAGATTGGTAAAGGAAAAGGACTTTACAGATCTTATTGAACAAATCTCAACTGATGGAACAACAGGGGCAAATGATATATACCTGTGATTCATCTCCATATATAAGTATACATTCTTATGCATCTTCAATACTTTCACAATATGTGCCTAACCAGGTATGTCTTGCCAGTACTACAGAAACAAGCCGTTATAAAGCTCATTCCCAAAATTGTTAATCTAACCTTAGCAAATAATTTCAGGCCATTTCCATTCTACCCACTCCAAGCAAAATCTTTTAAAAAGTTAGCATGCTCTTAACAAAGTGAGTACATAAAAAAAAATGCTGTTCTCTGTCGTAAACTGCATGGACACTGGTCAGGAAAAAACACAGCGACTGTATTGTTCACTAAACCTGATTAAGATCCTGCTCAGCATGGCTAAAATCGACTTAACAAGTTCATTGTTCATATACCTAACTAGTGATTTGATCTAGTGGAGCTTCCGCTGTTCCTTCACACTCCGGTTACAACATGAACTAATAACCAAGCCTTCACCTGGTTCAAAGACTTTTTAACCAACAAACTTTGCAGTTCAAATGAGTTCCACAACTTCTTCCATTGTATCTATTACTAAAGGAGTTCCCCAAGGTTCTAGCTCATCTCCCATTCCATTGTCAGTTTTCATAAATAAACTACAAATTGATATCCCCCACATTCAAATCATGTTGTACAGTGATGACAGGATGATTTACATATGTCATCCTTTACACACCATTGTTAAAAACTAGTGCAAGATGTCCCAACAAATCTTCAGATGTTTAGACAAGTAACAAGCAACTTTTAAACACGCACAGGACAGATTTTGGAGCAAAACCAAAACTCTCCCTAGTCCCTCAGAACTTGAGAATACTGTGTAATAATTAAGAATCATTAGAGACAACAAATTACTTCAGGTATATGGTTAGGCCTGTAAGTAGTTTTGTCAATGTCATGTAGTTGGACGAATGCTATCAGAAAAAAGGAGTCTTCTTAATCTATCTGTAATATGGACTATCTATGATCTCATCTGTCTCCAGAGAGACAACTTAACTTGCCTTCGAACTGTCAACAGCTGCATCTGCTGTCACTCACACTCCTTAATGAGAAAACCAGTGTTCATTTAAAAAGAAAAGCTAAATGATTATCACTCCCAACAAAGAACCAAACTTGTAGTAGGCTTCAAAATTTACAAGCTGTTCAGTTCAAACAAATTCCCTGCTGCTGCCACTCAATTTTCCCACTGTGCCTCGGACTACATCTTAGGATTGATAGCCCTTTAATTTTCTTACATGTAAATACCTATGGTTTATACAGTGAAGCTTGCTTGTAGTTTTTTGGCAGTTTTGCCCCTCAGATTTGGGAATGCCTTCCTGTTAAACTGAAAGAAATTTACTCACTCACAAAGTTCTGATTTCAGAATAAAAAGATTCCTATTAAAAGAGACTTTGTACCCCTGTTTCCAACATAGCAAGTCACATAGCTCATTCACTACTAAACTCTATATTTGATTCTTCCAGTCTTGTCTGTACTTGATTCAGTGATGTAGTAGCAAACAAATCCGA
Source organism: Protopterus annectens (assembly GCF_019279795.1). Classification (NCBI taxonomy): domain Eukaryota; kingdom Metazoa; phylum Chordata; order Ceratodontiformes; family Protopteridae; genus Protopterus; species Protopterus annectens. The sequence goes on from NC_056740.1 coordinate 215,125,890, forward strand.
CAACTTCCTATTACATGTCATTATTTTAGTATTTCCTGTTGCTCTCTGACTCGTTCATCTTTTCCAAACTTACCCATCACCCCCAAATCCATCCAGTTCAGTACTTGCTTTCATGCTTTTGTAAGTGTTGTTTATGGAGTGTATGGAGCATTGTGTTTACATTGCAGTATCAGGTAAGAGATAAACTTGTTGAGCACTGTTAACAGTACTTGGGTGCTTAACAGAAGTTTATGCTCACCTAAGTGCTCTTACAGTTGGATCTTGTGTTGGGGACAGTGTTGGCCAGTAACGAACAGTGATATATGGTAAAATGGCATTTAAAAGCTGTTAGAACTTTACCCTGCCACACTTTAATCAGGATGACTATAATAATTTTTTTGTGTCTTAGTAGTTATCCCCTTTTAACCACAGATTTTGTTCTAGACTCAACTATAAACTCAACCAGTGCTGGTCTTTCGTTTAATAATCACCTGTCCCTTTCTGTTTATCTCTACTCTGTTGTTAATTCCTGGTAGGGAATAGTGTCCCCAACCTGCAGTCCAAACTTCTGCTTAGCCTCATCCTACTCATTGACTTTATCCTCTCTAGTTATTTGCTCCCTCCTATACTTTGGTTCCTTTTGACATTTTTTCAGTAAGTTCCAGCTCCTTCTTGTTTATATTTATGTCCCTACTTGCAGCCATCCCTAGTGCTGAATTATCCTTTATCTACTCCAGTGTTGGCTTAGTTTTCAAATTGCTTTCTGCCCCCCCCCCCTTTTTTTTTAGTATTCTGTGTGGTTGTTATTCTTTTCCATCCAAAATCCTACTCTCCTTATTTCATGAACTTTCCCCCTGCTTCAGCATCATTTCTTCCACTTTGATTTGTGGTCTTATGTACATGAGCCTTAACTGTGCAGCTGTGAAGTATCCCTTCAAATCTCCTAACCATAAATCATGTTCTGTGGAAAGAAGCAACTTATCCCACTTAGCTCATGTCCTCTTTTCCTCTCAAACTGCTTCAGTTCTTTACTAGTTATGGTATATCTTTCTTTGTTTGACAAAAAAATATTCATGACATCTGTATAGTATTAAAGGGACTAGAAACATTTCAGTGCTTGCACCATACTTCCATAGTCAAGAGCTTTTAACGTCTCATGTTTTTGTTAGTCTTTTCTTTCATATCCTTAGATGTCATGACAGAATCCTTTTTAATCCGTACACCTAAATACTTCATCTCATCATGTCCCCATAAATATGGGTATTATTGAACCAATTCATACATGGGCATATAACTTTGTTTTATCTTCATTTACTGTATATATCCTGAGCAAACTTGAAACTTTCTCAAAATACTCTGCAACATTGAAATATTGCTTTCTGGCTTTATCAAGTACACTTATACTTAAAGTACATTATCCTTATTTTTATACAAATACCTTTATGTATTGGTGGGAAAGTATAGCCAGTTTAGTTTGGATAGTCCTTTGTTTTGGCTCATAATTTACATTATCATTTTTTTCTATCCACTGGGGCACTTAATTTTAAGAGTTTAATTGTATTTGTTAACTAGGTGGAGCTCTGATCTGATTTTTTTTTCTGTCTCTGTATTTTAGAACTGGCTGGTTAAGTAACTTGGTCAGAGTAATCAAATGAAAGCTGAGGGAAGCAACCACTGTACTTCTAAATGAAGCTCAGCTCATTTACATCTCCTGTGTTTTTTAATATCCTGAAGGACGTCATTTTTGCCAGCTTGGCCCCCAGTACCTAATGTCAAAGGTAGGTCTACCAGCTACTCTGCAACCCCCCCAGACAATACTTCATTTTCTTTGTTTTATATTTTAAGTATTTAATAGAACCACGTGTTCTGTTTCATCTCGAGAGTATCAGTTTACCTATTTTTCTTTTCTAATCACATGCCATGAAAAACATTACTAGAATTGCTCTTTTGGGTGTCACATTCCTCCAAAATACTTTTATCTGCATTGCTTTTTCTATTTCAAGACATAATTTTGATACAGCATCTTTGCCCTTTTCAAATTTAGATTAATAGCTGTTACTATACTAGCAAAAGTCGAAAGTATGAATCATTTAACAGTGAAAGATCATTGTACAGATTTATAGTGGTCCCTGGACTGTCCATAGAAGAAAATTTAAGCAATTTAAAGTAATGGAGCCCTCATCAGACCTTGTACAAGAATGGGCTCTGATGAACAAGAAAATTGGACCTCTGATATTGAGCTAGACTGCTCCCTTTGTGGCAGGTAGAGCAGATATTTGTTCCTCTAAGTGCATGATGATTCTACGTCATTTCTTCCTTTTGGAATGTATATAAATTATCTATCTACAGATCTTATCTATATACAGATATTCCATCTTTTAAAACCTCACTTCACTTGCCTATCTTCACAATGGAAGTGCTCTTGCTCCCATCCTACCTGATCCTTCTAATTCCCTTCCCACTGTCCTACAAATTAAATATTCCATCACTGCCCCCTCGTCTCTCTCAAGTATTTTACCAACTACTGAATAGTTATCCCATGCTTAAAAAAATTTTTTTTGTACTTGCTCTCTATTGAAAATTATTTGATATATTCTTAAGTTCCATATTTACTCTGTATTCCTGTAAATCTTTTTTTTAATGCGTATGTAAAATGTGTACTTTGTATGTGTATATATATATATTTTTTCTGGAGCTTTTCTCCCTAGGACTCCATTGAAAATGGGCTCTGTGTAGCTCAATGGACTATCCTGGCAAAAAAAAAAAAAAAAAAAAAAAAAACTGCAAATAAATAAATAAAATCAAGTACATCATAATAGCTGCAAATATGGCAACATTTTCTTGAGTGTCATACGTGTTATACCCTTGAATTTGTGAGTCTCTTATTTTCTTTGTCAGTAGGAAACCCATTCCTGGTTTCCCCTGTTCAAGCACAGCTTGTTAGAGATGAACCCTCCCACTTTGATTCTTACCTCTGACCTTCATATATCTTATTAATTAACTGCATTCTGTCAGGAAACACAAATAACAACATTGCCATACTCACAAAATCTCGGCTAACATTAGTAAATACCTTCTCTGCATCATGGCCCACTGACATTACTGGGGTTTTCCTGCATACTGCTTCTCTGTGGATCTTCATTGTTTGGTTAACATTGTCAGCATCTGTCAGCATTTGCAATACTTCAGCCATTCTGCTAACTAGTATAGATGTACTCATTGTACATATTTGAAAATGGTCTATGTGAAGCTGAGTCTGAAGGGTCTTTGTTTTCTTTGGGTAGTGCAGCCACCACACCTTTCTTCCTAGATGCTGGTACTGTCCGTCCTTTAATTGTTAAACAAAACTTCCCATGTCTGTATCACTTTCTTCCCTTCTAACTCCACATCTGTTCCTAGAAATGTCTGTGTTGATTATGTGTTTATCTCATCCCGTCTCATCTTCACTACTCATTCTTTAGCCGCATCCTTCCTCTCACCTTGGCATTTTTAATTCTTCCATAAATGTTTCCATTCATCTGATCTGTACAGATTTTTATAGAATTTCCAAAATATCTCTGATATGTTTATAAGGGTCTCTGGTTAATATTCTTGTCATAGGCTCCCTAAGTTTGGCAATACTCCTTTACATTTTCTGTTGCCCAAGTCAATATGGTAATAGTTTTTGTGCTCTCGGGTTATCAAAAAATGTTTTTTTTTTTTTTTTTTTTTTTAAACCGCAACCTTTCTGAACACCTGAACATTTTCCAAATACTTCCATATTTCTCCTTTAGCAATTATCAGTTGCTCCTCATATTATTAAACAGATCCATTCAAGAGTCCTTCATTCACACTGTCTGGAAAAAGGCATTTATCCTCCCTCTCCATAAAGGTGGAAACAGTAATGATGCATCTAACTTCCATCCAATTGCCATCCTCTCTCCCATCTCCAGAATTCTGGAAAAATGTTTGTATAGCCAACTACTTAACACCTACTACACCACAACCTCCTCTCTCCAACCCAGCATGGGTTTAGACCTAGTCATAGCACTACCACTGTTCTTATATCTTTCTTGAATACAGTCAGCCATGCTCCAGACTCGGGATACCTTGCCTTTTCACTATTTCTTGACCTTTCCAAGACATTCAGTACTGTCTCCCACCCACTTCTTCTGACCAAACTCTCCAGTTTAGGTATATGCCCCCCTACCCTAGGTTGGTTTTCCAACTACCTTACAGGTAGACAAGAAGCAACCAGATGGCACCAATCCCTCTCTCCTTTCCTCAACATCAATACTAAAGTCCCACATGGGTCCATACTAGGGCCACTGCTCTTCAGCATTTTTATTAATGATTTCCATACCAGCATACTCCATGCTAATGTCATACAATATGCAGGTGACTCCACCATCATCTGTATGGCCAAGTCTATTTCAGAACTACTTACACTGACCCAAAATGCCTTTGCTTCCACTGTAACCTGGATGTATAATAACCATTTAGCCCTAAATGCTAATAGAACCAAACTCATGTTATTCATCCCCCAAAAAATAACACCCCAAACCAAAAATGAATTTACCATCAACTCACTCAACACTTGCCTTGAAGTAGTCCCATATAAAAAAAACTTCTAGAGGTAGTAATAGACGAACGCCTAACTTTCGACCAGCATATTAACAGAAACGTCAAAAGCCCATCAGAGACTAGGCATCCTGTACAGGCACAAACACTTCCTCACCTGTGCAGCAACACTGTCCCTTGCCTCTTCCTTTCTATGTCCACCCTTGCTCTATGGTTCACCTCTCCTTACTAATATACAGTCCTGTCTTAAATCCAAACTGGACTCATGCTGCAATAAAATCGTAAAATTTGTAACCATCAAACACTCCTCCCACCACTGCATATCACTCCCATCTCAAAATTGGCTAGAACTTCCCCAACATCTAACATGCATGCAACTAGTCACAGCTCATAAGCTAATCTGTAAGCTTTCTAGCTATCCTGCTGTCTCCTCTCTGTTCACCATGTATCACCCAAGTAGACCTCTCTGATCAGTCAATCAGATGCTCCTTAATGTAGCAAAAAACAACCTTTCCGCAGGTCAAATGTCTTACCCATATGCTATAGAACAACTGTGGAATGCTGTCCTTCCTTCAGTTAGGTCTTCTAGTAACCATGAATGCTTTAAGGCACGCTGAAACAGTGCTTACTCTCCCATTGGCTATGTACATGTACCAGCATTGACTATAAAAAAACTCCAGTATTCCTAGCATTCCTACTTTTCCTCCCCATCTTATTTACAGCTCAGACTCCTCATATATACATTCAGTGCTTCCAACTTACCAAGTTCAACTTGTGTCACCCAGGCACACGTAATCTACTATATCAGTTACCTACCATATCTTCTATTCACTCTTGATGCCTATATAACAATAGCTCTAAGGCTATACCTTTCTTTCAGTATCTTTAATCTGCTGCTGTCCATCTTTCCCTCTCTACTGCAAGTCTGCAATACTGTATTGTTCACACATTTGCTATTATCCCTTGCCATCAATTGGATTCTTGTTTGGCTTTCATACTTAAAATTTAACATCTGTATAACTAGTATTATCTATTTTATTGTATCTCCTATTCTGTAATGTAGTGTTCTGTACCATCAATGCTTTATTTCTGTATTTTGATTCTGTAGCTTTATCATGTTTTGTTTTTTAGAGTTTTTCTCCCTGGGCCTGTACTGAAAATAGGCTCACAGTAGCCTAGTAGACCTTCCGGTTAACAAATGCAAATAAAATAAAACAATAAATTTTATCCTATTCCTCTGCTGCCCATTCTGTATCATCTAATCCTTTAATCCATGTGCCTTCAATTTTTCTAATTGTACCTCTGTCCACCTCTAATAACTTTTGAGCTTCTAGAATAATTTAGTTTGAATTATCCTTGCAGTCAGCATAGTCTTCATTAATGTAGCTATAGTCTTAAAATTATTCTTTCTTATCTAAGAATCGTAACACATCCTCAGTTCCAAATGATCAGTATAGACAGGGTTGTTAGATTTCTGACGGGCCAGGTAGGGACAAAAAAAAAAATAGGTCTTTCACACTAAGTGAAGACAAAAAAAAAGTCTTTAATGTGTATACGAACCAATCAAAAAGTCACAAAATAGAGCTACTTCTGTTTAATGTGGAACTGCCTGATATTCCACGTTAAACACAAGTAGCTCTGTGTTTAGCAATTTTTGATTGTCCTGTATACGGGCCAATAAAAAAATAAAAACAAAGCGGAGGCTGTTTTTGCCAGGATTTTAACTGTCAGTGCGGGACTCTAGATCGGGCTGCTGATCCCGGGACAGTCCCACTCACATAGGGATGTCTGCCAACCCTGAGTGTAGATCAGAGTGTATGTGCTACATCTTTAAGATGCATAGCGAGGCCTGAACGTGCACATTCTATTCCCAGTGCAATTTTGAGAGTGCAGCCAGAGAGTGAGCATGGACTCTGGAATAGACTGCCCATACATGTCAAGCAGAGCGCCTCTTTGGCCCTCTTCAAAAGGAACCTTGATGATTGGATAGGAGAAAGGAAATTCACCCCGGGGATCACGTCAGTCGCCCCGCTAGACAGGGGTCCAGGGAAGTAAATAGTGTGGGATGAAATAGCCAGAGAATTGTTATGGCTAGGCTTGTGTAGGCCCTAGGGCCAATAGCCTAGTACCAACCTATGATTGCAGTAGTTAGTTTGTATACAAGTTACTTAACTTAGTCAGTAAACTTCTCTCATGGTGTGTTTGTATATAATAAAATTGCATAAACAGAACCCACGAAGGCTCTTCTGTTGTGTCCAAAGTAGGAGAGTGACATGGTGTCAGAAGTGGAATTCCAGAGAATGACATTTGGAGCCACGAGGTACAGAGATGACAGTGAAGGTAAACTAAGAGAAACAAGCACGAAATAGAGCCAGGAAAGAATCAAGGGTAATGAGAATTTGCACAAACTGCTTATTTTATAAAAAAAAAGATAAAATGGAGCATTACAAGGGCACAAACCGCATAATTAAACAAGCAGAAAGCACAAAAGATTTATTAACTAAGCAAAATCTATAAGAAAAAATAAAGTCCACAAGTTAAGGAAGGAATACTCCACCCACAAACCAGTCAATAAAAAGAAAAACTGATGAGCGGACTTCCATGGCTGATGCAGCAACTCCACACACTGTAATGTCACATAAAAACAAAAACAACAAACTGAGACCAAGTAAAGAAGGTGAGCGCTTTCACAGGCTATAATACGACTGCGTCTTCAGACCTGATGAGAACAACTCTCCTACTCTATATATACACCAATCAAATACCAATTTAATTAAAAAGATATTGCTGCTGTGTTTATATGTGACTTGTTTTTATATGATGTTTTTTATATACGAGGTTTTGTATATATGATGTTTTTATGCATCTTTGTCTCTATCCTCACTAGCAGTACTAAGCAGGTTGCATGTGTTTTTAGGTGTTTACTTAATTAGTTAATTGGTATTTGATTTGTATATATATAGAGTAGGAGAGTTGTTCTTATCGGGTATGAAGAAGCAGTCCTATTATAGACTGAAAGCGCTCACCTTTTTACTTGGTTTCTGTTTTTGTTTTTACGTGTGTGGAGTTGCTGCATCAGCTGTGGAAGTCCGCTCATCATTTTTTTCTTTTTATTAACCAAGCAAAATGTTTAAGATTAAGACAAGTGTATTTTGAAGCAAAACGAGCACAGGTAGAGTACAAAGGACATGAAAAGAGATATTAAATGCGCAAAATGAATATAATAAGGGCAAAATGCACATTAAGCATAAATAAAGCAAGGTGACTGCATGTATTTTGGTTTTGGCATAACTACGACTTCGTATTGTATCAAGGGCATAACTAGAGCTATTTGAAGTATCTCAAAGTGTGTAAAAGTGCTTACGGTGTGTGCTTATTACTGTGCATGTATTACAAAGAGTTTGTGTGCGAAGTGCAACTATTTTGAGAAGTACAGTCAAAGTATAACCATTTTGAAACATTTCTTGTGCTGGGTGTGTCTATTTGCAAAGTGTCGCCATTACAGCATGTTTCTTGCACTGTAAAGAACTGCCTAGCAAGGTACTGCCATTTTGAGGAAGTTTCAGTGTGCTGTGTGTACAGTTTATTCACAAAGTGCAATTACTTTGAAATGTTACTGACTCTGAGTGACTCTTGCCCAGTTCATTTACATCGTGTAGTTATTTGAAATGTTTCTTAAACTGATCTTCTTCTTTCGGCTTTTCTCGGTTAGGGTTTGCCACAACAGATCACCTGTCCACTCTTGATTGGCAGTGGAGTCTTACGGTGTTGAGTTGCCATGGAAGGCACACACATGCACGCAGATAGCATGCAACACGTGGCAAACAGAAGTAAGCTTTAAGCACATGGCAGCCACAATCCCTGCTGGATCACCAGGGAAACCATGTAGTTTTCCAGCAAGCTCTAAGACCAGTTCAGTTAAAGGAGCATGCTCAGTGCAGTACAAACGTGAGTTAGCTAAACCAAAGTCCAGCTTTATTGTTAACTGTTGCAATTGTGGTGCCAATCATGAACCTAAAAGAGAAAGATGCTTAGCATTTGGTCAGCAATGTCACAAGTGTAAAAAAAAATGGAACCATTTTCTAAAGTGTTGCAAGTCAAGCAAACCCCACACAGTTGTAAAGAAGGGTCACACAAAAAAGCAAATTGATCAAGTAGAGTTGCAACAGTCCACTTATGTAGCTGGTGTTTCAGTAATCTGTGAAAAAATTGATGCAGTGAATTTACTGGCAAAGACCAAAGTGTTTTGTACAGTCCGGATCAATGGTATATCCACAGAGCTTAAAGTAGATACTGGTTCAAAGTGTAATGTTATATCAGCAGACACATTTGCTAAAGTGAGAACTAATGAGCAACTCAATGTGGCCAGTAATGCGAAACTTGTTGCTTATGGAGGTGAAGAAATTCAGACCGAAGGCTCATTGATGCTTTCATATTATTTGGCTAGGAACTGTTACAGCTAGTTATTCTATGTAGCCCAAAGACCAGTACAGTCATTATTGGGTCTCAAAGACCATCTGAGAATGAATCTGCTTTCTTTTACTAAAGAAGTTTATCACATAAGTGCATATCCTAGTTCCAATTTTTCTGAAGCCATTTTCTCAGAGTATGCTGATGTTTTCGATGACGAGTTGGGCAAACTTCCAGTTGTGTATTCCATGACGTTAGACCTAGAGATCACTCCAGTATTCAGACCAGCAAGAAGAGTTCCGATAGCTATGCAGGATAAAGTTAAAGCTCAGCTGGATAAAATGGTTCAGCAAGGTGTAATTTGTCCAGTTACAGAACCAACTGAGTGGGTGTCATCTGTGGTAGCAGCTCACAAAAAAGTCTCAGATGAAATCAGAATATGTATTGACCTAAGAGATCTGAGCAAAGCATTGAAGAGACCATGTCATCCAATGCATACAGTCAAAGAGGTCGCAGCTCTAATACTGAATGCCACTGTTTTTTCGGTCTTGGATGCAAAATGTTCATTTTGGCAAGTGATGCTTGATCGCAAATCCTGATTACTAACCACTTTTGGTATCCTGTTTGGCAGATACAGATTCCTAAGGATGCTATTTGGAGAAAATTCTGCAAGTGAAGTCTTCCAGCGTGCAATGGAGCAAATTTTCCTGGGTTATCCTTGTTCCATAATAGTAGATGATTTATTGGTTGGAGGCAGTGGTGAATCAGAACATGACAGAAACCTAAAAAAGTTCCAGACAGAGCACGTGAAGTAAACTCGCTCAATCATCTGAAGTGCAAGTTCAGACTACTAGAAGTTACATATGTAGTCCTTTATTTACCAGTACTGACTTGAGACCAGACACGACCAAGCAATCGGCTATTCTTGAGATGTGAGCACCAGATAATGTTCAAGCTCTACAGCGTTTCCTAGGCATGGTCAACTATTTAGGCAAGTTTATAGCAGACTTCGGTGAGTTGACAGCACCTTTAAGAGAGCTGATGCACAAAAAATGTTACAGGGTTATAGTTAGAACAGCACCAGAAGGCATTTGAAGACCTTAAGCAGAAAATTGCCACCCCACCTACATTAAGATACTATGATGTAAATAAGCCAGTTAGTCTTTCCTGTGATGCTTCAAAATTTGGTCTTGGTGTAGTTATTCTTCAAGAGGGCAGACCTGTAGCCTATGCTTCTAGAACACTTACCCAAACTGTAATGCAATATGCTGAAATTGAGAAAGAGAACTTTTAGCAATAGTATTTACATGTTCAAAGTTTTTCATGATTATTTCTGTGGTCGAGCTATTCAGATTGAAACTGACCACCAACCTCTAGTTACTGTTCTAAAGAAGACTGTGCATTCAGCTCCAGCAAGATTAGAAACAATTATGTTCAATTTGCAAAAGTACAAATTCAAAATGGTCTGTATGAAAGGCAAACTACTTTATTTGGCTGATAACGTATCCATATCGCCCAGAAATATGACGGATCATCTTGATACAGGGAGTTTTGCTTTGCTGTGATGTTAGTGCGTAATTTTTCTACCACTTGACTTGAGCTGAGAGATCATACGAAGACTGATCCAGTTTTGCAAGAAGCTCAGTCACTACATTTTAATGTTGGAAGGCCATCAAAGAAATCTAGTGTACCACCTGAAATGCAAACTTATTTTCCTTAGAGAGATGAAATGTTGATGGAAGATAGCATTATTTTCAAAGGTCCTAAAATTGTTGTTCCTGTTTCCTTACAACAAGAATATATCCAGATTTTGCATCGTGTTTACCCAGGTTTCGCATCCACTAAGAGAAGAGTGAGAGAATTAGTATTTTGGCCTTCATTACTGAAAAAGTACTTTCTTGTTTAGTATGCAATTGTACTAGATCGGATTTGCGAAGAGAGCCACTTCAGCTAAGTCAAATTCCTGAACTACCTTGGTCGACAGTAGCCACTGATATCTTCGAGTGGGGACAATCAACTCTACTTAGTATTGGTAGACTCTTATTTGAATTGGGTTGAGATTGACTTACTATCTAATTTAACATCCACTACTGTTATTACTAAGTTGAAATGTCATTTTTCAGTCCGTGGTAGTCCACACAAAGTTGTTTCTGACAGTGTTACTCAATTTACTAATCAGTTATTTCAGAATTTTGCAAGGGAATAGGACTTTGTACATGTTACAAGCAGTCCAGTTGGCTAGCCGAACGTGCCAAGCAATTACTTGAAAGGTCAAAGCATGACAATACCAATGTCTTCAATTTACTTAATCTAAGAAACATACCCCATGACGATGTACTTGGCTCACCTGCTCAAAGACATCTGTCCCGTCAAACCAGAACAACGCTACCTATTGGTTCCAGTTTATTGAGGCCTAAAGCTAAGAACAACAGAACCGTCGAGGTTCAATTATTCAAGAAGTGTTCTATCCAGAAGTCCAGTTATGATAAATTGAGCAAATTTCTTTGTCCGCTGATGGAAGGAGAGACAGTGAGGATACAACGGCGAAAGGTTTCAGGTGTGTAGGTCAAGTTACAGGTATATGTAACAAGACGAGATCCTAACTTCTAGAATCTGAGGGTGTGGAGTACAGTAGAAATTGCATACATCTTCTTCCTGTACCAGAATCATCATTGCAGCATTGTTGCTGTGATGCATACTCTAGATTTCAGAGCGAACCAAATGTTGTTCCCATCCCAGAGTGTGTTTTAACCTTTACTTCCATTCCTGAAGATGTTCCAAATGCTCCCAAGGTTGAACATTCTGTAGAGACCGCTCCAGTTGCTAAACCTAATTTCCGGTTTTATGTCATATGATATGATGTGGTCGAATTTTCAGGCCCAGTGTGACATACACAGCAACATGGACATAACTGTATATATGTACCTAGTCTTTTATAATTGCATGACAAAGAACTACTTGTATTATCTGCATGTGATCACTTTCTCAGAGGGAGGATGTAGATCAAAGTGTATGTGCTGTATCTTTAAGAAGAATATCGAGCACTGAACGTGCACATATAAATACCTGGCAAGTGCTATTCCCAGTGCCATTTTGAGAGTGACCGTATATGATTGCAGTAGTTAGTTTGTATGTAAGTTACTTAAGTTAAAGACTGTAAACTTCTTTCGTGATGTTTGTATATAATAAAGCTGCTTGAACAGAACCCACGAAAACTCTTCTATTGTGTCCGAAGTAGGAGAGTGACAATCAGTATACAGCATTTCTGCGCTGTTCATTTGGCCTTCTCCACACTTCATTTAAGGCAATCAAAACCTGTCTTCTACCCTTCATTTATGTTAACTTACCAGGTAACTACCCCATAATCTGAAAAACCTGCAAGGTTCTTTTCGTATTTGCATGGCATAACAGTGATACTTTAATATAATGCAATCTTTTGAAGTAAACAAATCCTGTAAAATATCTTTTCCATCTTGATCAGAATAATTACTTTTTTCACTTTCATTATCTTGTTGATAATTTCAGCTTCTGTTTCCTCTCTTTTAACCTAAATTTCATTTTAAGTCCCTAGCACACACATTCTTCAGTGTAATCTTTCATTTTCTCATATAGGGGACAATTCTTAGTTCTGCATATGCAGGTTAAGAATTCATTATTTTTAATTTTTGTCATTCTCTGCTTGAAATGAGCATGACATTTCCCTGTTGTCCTGGCCAAATATCTCCTCTGTATAACTACACCACTATTGTATTTAGTACAATACAGGCTGCAGACGTAATAGGAGAAACTTTATCAACAGAAGTAAACAAATAAATAATCCATTATCTTTTTAATAACTTCTGCTTCACATTTCCTAATGGCTGAACACACACCTCTCTCTTTCAGCATTGCTTATATTTTTATAGAGCATTATATTTTTATAGAGCACATTGGATGCTCCTCGGGTACTGCGGTGTTGGTGCTGCGGTAGCATTGTCGCCTCACAGTAAGACGTCCTGTTCGATTCTCAGCTAGAGCGCCTTCTGTGTGGAGACATGCGTGAATGGGCGTACCTTCGTTGAAGGTTGTGCATCAGGGCTGGCAACTCGGCACGTAAAAATCTACTGCCAATCATTAGCGGACTGGAGTTCCGCTGTGCTGACCCCTAACTGGGAAAAGCCGAGACACAACAACACTGGATGCTCCTCACCTTGAACATCTTGGGATAACATTGCTTCCAAACTTGCCTTTGGTACATCCATGTACAGGGTAGATTCCTCAATAAAATCAGGAGTTACTAACACTGGTTCAGAACATAATAATTTGTTTCAGTTCCATAAATATTCTGCCTACTTCTAGAGACCACCTTAATAGGAGTGTTTCCTTTTGTGATACCTGTTTAAAGGACAGTCAGGCAGAGTTGCAAAATCAAATATGTTTTTGTAATATCCGGCTAGACCATTGAAATCCTTCATCCTTTTTTTTTTTTTTGAGGGTATAGGGCAGTGTTTCTCTGTTTTCTGTTGTTATGGGCTTACACCCCTCTTCCTGTCGGGTATCTGAAGTATTTAAGTCCATCATGCCCAATATATTCATTTTAGCATTCAAGTTTGTCGTTTGTATTCTGGCACAGCCAGAACTTTTGAATGGATGACCAAGGATGGATGTGTGTAAGCATATCTTGTGTGGGACTTCAGTATTTATTCATCAATCTCTGAAAAGTGGATGCAACTATGCTGAACTAGACCTTGATGGGTAATGAGGGCTAAGTTTTTCTTTATTCAAAAGGGAAAAGCAGTATCTGCCAATATTTTTGCAGGTCTAGTGTTATCATATTTATCTCCTTTCTTAGGTTGTGTATTAACTCATCAATTCTGGACATGGGATGTTTGGGAAATTATACAGTACTTCAGATTTTTACAAAATTTTTACAGAACCTTATACTTCATCACATTTATGAACTAGCCCTTTTGGGCTGCTCTCTATACTGTGTGACTCTTTTGTTGCTCCTGGTTTGAGCATCATCAAAATAATAATGATTGCCATTTGTTTGGCACTACTGCCTTGGTCTAACCCTGATTCTAGGTGCTTTGTTTATGTTCTATTAGTTTAGTTCTCACAGGCATCTCTGAGACTCTCCTTTTTCTTATTAAAAATTTTCTTATTTCATGTTTTTATACTTTGACAAGGATTCCTTTGCTGTACTTCAGGTAGAGATTCTCCAGTTTCGCCTGTATGAATTTCAGCTTGCAAGCTAACTACAGAACTACTTGCATCTTTACATGGCTTCAGTACATTCCATCAGAACATTAATGTGATAAAGTGCTATGTCTTTCTCTTATCCAGTTGTCTAATTTTGTAGTTCATTGCATTTAATATTTTAGTCACATCAGGGGGCCTTGGCCAGAAATTTGTTCTACATTGATGGCACTTACAGTAATACTCAATCACTTGGGTTACATTCTTTGCATTGGGCATTCCTATTTTACACTCATTGTTGCGTTTCTTTGGCTTTCTACATTTGTTCCTTTTACTATGGACATAACCAGCATCAAGACAGTGTTGTGAGTTCATGTAATGCTCGTTGTGCTTCCTTAAGAATATGAAGCAGACCTCTGGAATGACTGCCATACAAACGTTGAAATGGGGAAACACACTTGACACTTGTGGCACCTCTCTCATGGTCATAGGATCATAGGAGGTTACTAAGCTAATGGCCCTGAGGCCCTTACAAGCCTAGCCAAGAGTTTATCTAAAAAAAAAAAAAAAAAGTCAGTCAGCACCGGTCGTCCCTGTCATTGAGGGACAAAAGTGGAACCCCTGGGACACATTTGTGGTTTCCCATCCACTCATCAAGGTAGCGCTTGAAGAGGGTCAGCGAGGTACTCTGTTTGACATGTATGGGAAGTCTATTCCAGAGACGGGGCAGGCTCTGGGAGACAAACCTGTCTCTCCAGCAAGTTTTGCTGATGTCGCATATTAGATTTAGGGCTATCAAGTGGGTACTGCGCGAGGGTTTAGACTTATGGATGTGGAGCATCTCTAGTAGGTCAGGGTCCGATATTGCCTTGTAGGCGAGAGACAGATCACCTCTGAGCAATCTGTGTGATACCAAGTAAAGTGATAGTGATTTGAGACTGTCCGCATAAGCTAGGTGTTGGTGGCCATGGATTTTCTTTGTGAGGTATTTCTGTGGCCTTTCCAGTTGGTGCAGGTGTTTTGAGAGGTACATATCAAATGGGGCATTCTACTCAATTGTAGGTCTAATGAGGGAGGAGTATAGAGAGGTAATAACCTCCTTTTTTCTGATGCATTCCCTTTACTTATGAGATGAACCAAGTAGAAGGCTTTTCTGACCACTTCTGCCACATGTTGGTTGAATGTGAGATTTTTGTCAACCTGATTGAAGTACCCAGGTCTCTCACTACAGATTGTGTGCTTAGGAGGTTGCCGTTGATGTGATAATCAGTAGAGGCCGCATTTTTGCAGAATGATATGATAATACATTTTTTTGCGTTTAACTTAAGGCCATGACTTTGGCACCAGTTATTTGTAGCTGTGAGACTCTTGCGGTATGTTAATGTCATTTGGGGAGTCAGTGACAGCACCCAGCTTACAGTCATCTGCAAACCTGTTCAGCCACAGGCCCTTGGTCTTTGCCTGGACCTCTGAGAAGTTGATGCCAAACAGTAGGGGTCCCAGGACAGATCCCTGAGAACACACTAGTGGTAGGTCTGCTGTCGGAGGTGGTGGTGCCTATTTTGACCTCATGGGTCCTATCAGTGAGCCAGTTGGCCACCCATCTAATGAGATGGGTATTAACACCAAGTTGTGTTAGCTTTTCAATGATGCCCAAGTGACAAACGGATGAAAAACAGCAAGTAGGGTAACAGCTGGTCCTAATTTTTCAAGTCTGCATCAGTCACTTTTCTTAATATGGATTTCAGTGTTTTGTTGAACTTCTCTGCAGTAAACCATTATTCTGCAGATGATATACTGAAATTTTAATTACTTCACCTTAAAGTATGAATGCAACTTGTGCAGTACTCTTGACAGTGGATGTGCCTTTGTGATTAGTTATCTCCTTAGGGATCTCAGAAAATAACAGTACTGATTGTCTAGCAGTTGCATAAGCATTAGCTTTGCATAATAGTACAACTTTTGGAAGTGTTGTAGCATAGTCCATTATTACCAGTATGTACTGATATCCATTGCTGGGTTTTATTAGTGGCCCCACAAAATCCAGAGTGTCACAACTGTAATGCACACTGGCATCCGTAGCCTTCTAAATCCAGAACAGGTTGCAGTTTTGTGAGATTCTGAAACGGGTATATGTTCTGTCTTTTTCGTCATAACTGGCTAACACTCTTACCTTTGTTTTTACTGTCCTTGACTTTGCACTAACTTCTTTTCTTGGATCCTGTAAGGTTTTGGCACTAACAGGTGATCTACAATTTCTTCCTTATCTTTTACTTACTCTATGGAAGAGGTAATCTGTTAACTTGGAGTAAGGCAAGAAGTGATGGGAACCTCTTGTTCACTGTCTTCCCTTGTAATATTAATTATACTATGTCTTGCCTTAATTTCTTCAAGTTTGTGGCTAATTTGTGAAACCTCTAACTAAAGAGGTACTTCAAAAACTTTCCTTGCACTGACAGTGTTTATCAGCAGTGTTGTATTGATTTTTACTTCAGAGTTCTTTCATTTCATTACTTTGACATTTCTTACAGTATTAGGTTTCCATTGTTGCGTCATTGCAGCAGGATAATAGAAGATTCTTTGTATTGTCCAGTCGTAACCAAATTCTAGCTCCCCACGTAACTTCCATGCTATAACTACCTTTTCATTATTTTAATTCTGGATCTCTATGCAAGTGCTACTGTCTTGCTGTCTCTCTGGAATATTAAGCTGCTACACCAAGTAAGAAAAAGGGTAGAGAGTATTAGCCTGGCGCAGTATGACCATGGATGCTTCCTCTTCCCACATTTTCCACAGTGCCTTAATCTTTTCCTGGAACCACAGCTACAGGATACAAATGCTTTCCTTGAAGTGTTTGAATTTCAAGTGTAAAGGGATATTCCTTTTATTTTTCAGCACAAAAAGCTCATCTTCTGTACCTTTTGTTTTACTGTCAATTGTATGCTTGTACAGATAAGAATCCTTGACAAGGATCATCATGTTCCCAAAATCTGGGGAACCTTGCACAAGTTTCCCTTTCAAAAAAAATAGTGGAGTTTACTAGCTTAATTGAAATGGAGTGGCATAATGCTGACATTCCTAGCTGCAGTTTTGCATTTCATAAGAACAGCTTAATTTGTAGCATGCGTATCAGTGTTCACGTTTCTGTCTCTCTCTCTCTCTCTCTCTCTCTCTCTCTCTCTCTCTCTCTCTTTTATTTATTTATTTTTTTTTAAGTGTTAAGGGAACAGAGCCTGTCCATTAATTCCTCTGTCCACATATGGATCAAGCTGATTCATTATTTGTTACTTTTTGTTGCACAGGAGATGGCACATTAATTACCTTAACTTTTCAATTAGAAGCAGGCAGTTCATTTTTAAGCTATGCATCATTAATTAATAAGCATTCTACTAAAGTTACTCATTTCTCAGAATTCTTAGAATTACTTTTGCAACATCCACTTTCTCACACTGTTAGATAATGCTCCTTTAAATCTGTTCACTGCTAGAATTTCTAACATTTTTATTATATTGTTAATATCCGGTTGTAATCACAGCTTTAAGATATGTTTAACACCTTTATTAGATTATCACTTGTGACATGGGCACATTTACGTTCATATAAAAGCAATCAAACTGTATTAAGTTAAAATTAACAAACATTATGCTTCACATGTATTGCTATATAA
>NC_056740.1:215148683-215171183 GCF_019279795.1 Protopterus annectens
AAATTGGGTACAGCACGTGTCAGTAGTGGGATCAATTTTTTTTCTGTGAGATATGACTGAAAGTCTGGAAAGATAGTTT
The DNA here is from genome assembly GCF_019279795.1 of Protopterus annectens. Classification (NCBI taxonomy): domain Eukaryota; kingdom Metazoa; phylum Chordata; order Ceratodontiformes; family Protopteridae; genus Protopterus; species Protopterus annectens. The sequence continues at coordinate 215,148,763 of NC_056740.1, forward strand.
CATTGTTTTTTTGTTGATACCAGGTTCTGCAACAAGACTGCTGCATACTGAGGTGTAGGAAGGATGAGAAGATACTTGACAAGGTGGAAGGATGGTTTTAGATGTGCCCTCTTAAATTTGGTGTAAAATAGATCATCCAGGAAGCAGAGACCCATGAAAAAGTGCATAGTTCAAAGGGATGCAGTAGGAACAGTAGGAGCAACAGATTGCTGAAAAGGATTAGCAGATATGACCTAAAGATGAGGAAGCAGTGTAAGAGAGAAGTTGGCAAGAAAGCCCGTTATCCTTTTTTTTATAGATATTTTGTAAGACCTGATCTAGATTAATGTGTAGAATTCTGAATGTCTCCAGTTTGTAATACCCACTTCTTAATTGTATATATTCTGTCTAGGTTATTAAAATGGTGCACTCTTTATTTTTAGTTATTACATATTTTAAACAACAACATATTTTAATATGCATCTGACAGAGTAGGTGGGGAACATGAAGTATAGATTTATGTTTTAAAATATGTTTGAGAACTGGAGAGCAACATTCATTTTAATGTCTTTGTCCCTTTTGTCTCTTGATAATCAGCCCCCATCTGGTCCATTGGCCCCTTTGTTCCTCATAACTAGAGCAAGGGTTGACAATGAGAGGCTATTACTGCTGCTGTCATTGGACCAAAGGCCTGACGATGGATGCCATAGTAGTGGCAGCAACCACTAAGAAGGGGTCCATGAAGAAAGTTCTTCTTCTGTCTTTCCCCTCTAACAGGGCCTTGAGCAGATTTGGGAAGCGTGTTTATGTTTCAGCTATGTAAGGTTGCTGAATTATTTGTCACACATGACTGGGTTTCAAAGAGACCTGACTAAAGAGCTTTCCAAGTCTCTTTCTGGGTCTGTGTTTGGAGAAGATAGAAAAACAGTGGGTTCTCCGCTGGCTACTCTTCAATTCTTGTCAAACTTCTCCATGCATTGCATATCCAACACAACAGAAGGTGTTTCGAGAGCTGCAGGAACAGGCATTACAATATGGAGGCATTCTAGCATGCACTTGTGTGATTTTACAGAGCCTTTTAACACATCTTTTATCAATTCCCTGTTTGGGTCAACCTTTTTTGGTTCTAAGGTCAAGGCACTCTCTTCAGACATGAACAGGATGGGGAAACTCTTCTGACATACGCATATGGTTCTGTACCCCCCCCCCCCCCCGGACCTTCTTTAGAAACCAGAAGGAAGGTGAACTGTGGTTTAGGAAGTGTCAAGGGCTTTCTCATGATTCCTCCCCGAGGTAAAGGTGGATATTCTAATAGTGGACGTCTCACTTGTGGTGAAGGTCCACAGAACCAAGGCTTCATGGGGTCCTTTCTCAGAGAGGCCTTTTCAGTGCTGCTGAACAGTTGCCTGACTGCAGCACTGTGGTGGCAGTTAGGGGATGCTTGTCTCTGCACTCTGAAGCCTGGACGTCCATCACCAAAGATGTCCGAGTGCAGACAGCAGTTACCAGAGGCAATTTCATCCCCTTTCTAAATTCCTCCCCTACTACAAAATAAATTTCTCAGTGTACCATCAATGTACCACCCTCTCAAAGAAAAGCGGCAGTATTAGAATCAAAAATGCTGCTAGGCAGCAAATCATCCAAAAGGACCCACCACACCAGCAGAGGTTCAGAACTTATTCCAGGTTCATTTTAGTGCCAGAAAAGAACAGGGACCTAAGGCCAATCCCGGACCTCAGTCACTTGAACTAATTTGTCAAAAACACACAGTTCCGGATGGTCAGAGTTTGCTTCCCCCTCCCACCTTTCTGAAGAGCGGTGTCTGGATGTGCCCAGTAGACCTTCAGGATGCATACTATCACATCAAAATAGACAGAAGCTCCAGAAGGTTTCTTCACTTCCAGCTAGAAGCCAGTCATTTTCAGTTCAGAGCCCTGCTTTTTGGTCTTAAGAATGCTCCGGGTGTTCACCAAATGCATAGCAGTTGTTGGAGCTTCTCTCCAGCTGCATCTTTAGGGAAGTATATGTTGATTAAAGGGGTAAGAGATGGGCAGGCTAATGGTTTGTGTACGATTTTATGTATTGCTGGAAGTTGAATGTAGCAGAGGTGGAAGGAGAATTCCAGCTAGCTACAGGCATGCAGAGCTTCACAGTGATGGGTAAAGGAGGATGAATTAGTAGCAAACTTGGCAATTTTGATGTAGTAGCTTTCAAGTTTTTTTTTTTTATGGATAATTGTAATTTTGGGTAGAATTAGGGCTCCATAGAGTAGGAAGGACAGAAGGCAGGTATCTAGGTGACTGTTTCCTCACCAGTCCTAGCAGGCCTCTGCTACTTCGGCCCAGAAACTACTTGTTATCAACTTTGCTGCAGCCCGGAATTTATTTATTTGACTTTTTTTTTTTTTTTTTTTTTTACTAGGAAAGTCCGACTGGGACAAAAAATGCCCATTTTCAGTGGAGGCCCAGGGAGAAAAACTCCATAGTCACAATCTTTCAAAAACCAATTAAAATATTTTCAATCACAAAGTATCATGTAACACTACAAAACACAGGAGTGAAAAAATGTTGTAATGAGAAAAATATAGAACATATGTTTCATAGTGGAGTGCAATGAAAAATGTGAGCTGGAGAAAATGTGAGAAAAAATCACTGGTCATATTGTTAAATAGATTAGTATGCAATAAATGAGACCTGGGGCAATTCTGATAAGATTTTTATAAGAAATATTGGAGATTAAATGATTAGAAACAGTTAGGGGAAATTGAGCAACATTTTAGTGTGGGAAGTGTTCATATTAGGGTTATAGAAGGAAGTGAGGCTGGAGTGAAAAGGAGATTATAAGAAGAGTACAGGGTAGGGTGTCTTTGGGTAGCTTAGGTGAGTAGGGAGGTAGAGGAAAGGTCTGCAGAGAAAGTGGATATGGTAGGGTAGTGGTGAAAAACAAAGGAAAGGAGTGGATTAGGAGGTTGGAGAGGGTTCTAGTACATTCGTTGAGTTTTGGCACCTGAGCAGGTCCATGATTTTGTAAAGTATTCATTTGGGTGCATTTAAATGTGGTTAGGTTAGAAATAGCTCTGGTGGTTAGAGTTAGGGAGTTCCATTTTTTGTTATGGTGTGCAAGTATAGGTTTTATTTAGTTTATTTATGTTGAGGAGTTGTTTTTCTACTGATCTAAGAGTTCTTTTAGGGAGATATATGTTGCTTAAAGGTGTAAGGGATGGGCAGGATAATGGTTAGTGTATGATTTTATGTACTGTTGTAGGTTGAATGTAGGGAAGGTGGAGGGCAAGTTCCATCCATCTAAGGGTATGTAGAGCTTTACAGTGATGGGTAAAGGAGTATGAATTAGTAGCAAAGTTGACAATTTTGTTGTAGCAGCTTTCAGGTTTGTTTTTTTTTTTTATGGATGATTGCAAATTGACTAGAATTGGGGCTTCATAGAGTAGGGGCAGGCAGAAGGTAGGTTTTGAATATAGTAATTTTTGAGGGTGTGCTCAGAAAATGTTTGTTTCTATATAGCATGTCTAATTTTTCATGAGTTTTCTGGGCATTGCTTTGGATGTGGAGGTTAAATTTAAGAATATTATCCCGCCTAATAGTTTGGTATGGTGAACTAATTCAGTTTGTGTCATTTACCAAACAGAATTTTTAAAGGTGCTTTGTTAGGAGTGTGAGTTTTTGAGGTAAAGAGGCAAAGTTGTTTTTTGGTGTTAAGTAAGAGCTGGGCTTTTGTAAGTCAGGTTTCAATTGAGATGATGGCTTGTTATGTGATTTCTTGGAGGTGAGTTAAGGTGTTTTGAAGAATTGTAGTGAACCAGGACAAATATCAGATGTTAAGTTGTCTATCTCGCCTTCATTCTTGCTGGATGGGTTCGGAGCCGACCTCGGCTCCGACTCGGCCACTCTAAAGCTCGAGAGTTGGTTCCACCGGCTCGAGGCTCCCCTTATATCCCACAATGCTAGGCGAGAGTTACCTCAGATCTCGTTTGCCGCTACAGCGATCGAGGTGTTGGTTTTCTACCGGCTTCTTGGTAAGTAAACTTTCAGTAAAGTTAGTGTACTTAAACCCCTTTATTTTTAATTCTAACTCTTGTTTCCCTTAGTTTAGTGGAATTCTCTCACTTTTTTCTTTAAAATCCCGTTTCTTCCCCACAAGAACTTATAAGTTCTTCTCTCGGGCCTTCTGGCCTTCTTCTTCCATTCCCTAGTGGTGTGTGTGTTGTTTCTCTTAACTTAAAACCTTGATAGTTGTTTTAATTTTTGAGTGTAAAAATAAGATAGGGTGTAATCAGTGTGTTTGACTGGGTGTGTGTGATTACACTTTCTTTCTAAGATGTCTAAAGACACAAAGGTCTCAGGCTTCAAGAAGTGTGATGCGTGCTGTCAGAAAATGTCTCTGACAGACGGTCACACTTCTTGTGTCTACCTGGGGCCTTTGCACCTGCAGGACTCCTGTGCTGTATGCCACGGCTTCAGTCCCAGGGTCCTGCAGGAAAGAAAGAACAAATTGATCCTAAGAGGTTTACTCAAGCCTGAGGATTCCCTTTCTGTCTCTGGGAAGCCCTCCAAGGCTTCTAGGTCCTCGGCTCCAGCCACTGAGCCGAGACCTAAGGCTACTAAACCTCAGTCTACATCGGCTCTGGCTGGAGCCGATGAGTCTACAGTTTCTGTGGTTCCCTCGGCTCCGGCTGGAGCCGAGGTATTAGAAATTCCCTTGTCGGCTCCGACCAGACCTTCGGAGCCGACATCTAGGAAGAGATCTAGGTCACCATCCCTTGGCTCCGTTCATTCGGCTCCAGCATCTCCTCTGCTGTCTGATCGGAGCCATAAGTCTCATTCCTCTAGGTCATCGAGGCTGTCGGATCATGACCTTCAGAGGGTAGTGAGTCGACTTCTTAAGTCCGAGGCACTGGCCCAGATGCTTCAGAGCCCGACTCATCAGTCGATGCCTGCCCCTGTCCATCAATATGTTCCTCCTCCGACTCCGTTGAGCTCGGAGCCGGGTCGTTTCGGAACCGAGACTGTGGTAGCGTCAGAGCCGATACAATTGTCTTCGGCTCCATCGTCTGCTCCGATTTCTTCCTTGGAAGAGTCTCGGCGCCGGACTTCCATTGTCGGCTCCGAGGGGGTGAGTGGCATCGGACCATTGTCCGACCCCGCTCTCCCTCTCGGTGCTTCGGCGCTGGTAAGTTCGGCTCCGACATCGGCCTCGGAGCCATCACTGTCGGTGCCGAGGGAGGTTTTTAGCTTTTCGGAGCGGGGACCTCTGGCTCTGCCTGACAGGGGTGCGTTCGAGGTCATGCGGAGTGTGTTAGAACCTGGTTCTACCCCACAGTCGGCTCCGTCCGCCCCCCCCCTTCGGTGCCTCAGGTCAAGTCGACTCACTCCCTCATCCCAGACCGCAGAGAGCCAGCTCCTCAGGAATCCCCCGCGGGGATCTCATCCTCTTCCGAGGCCTCTCCTGTTTTGGCAGAAGAGCCCCCTCGGAAGAGAAAGTGTAAGAGGAAACACATAGACTCACCTGAGTCCGTCACCTCTGACACAGATTTAGAGGATTCCGAGGGTTCCCCCCGTTCCCCTTCTGAAGATGTCTCCTTTGCAGACATTCTGGAGATCCTTAAGCAGAGGGGAAATTGGCCAGCCCTCAACCCTTCGGAGGATGAATCTGTGTACCTTGAGGCGTTTGGCTCTCGTCCTTCCACCTCCTGGGTGTCTCCCCCCTTTGACCCCCTCATGCAGGTGGTAGCAAAAAAGGCATGGGCGGCTCCTGATTCGGTGGACCCCACTCCCAGGAGACCCTCAAAATTCATAACAGCACCAGCAGATAAACAGTTTTTGACAAAAGGAGTTTCTGTGGATGCTATGGTGGTTGCTGCTGCCACTAAGAAGGAACTAGCTGATCCTTCAGTGCCTGTCCATCCACCTAACAAGGAATCTAGGTCCATGGACAGGTACGGGAAGCGGATGTTCTCGTCAGCGACATTTGCACTGCGGAAGCTGAACTACCTATGCCATTTTACTCGTCTTCAAAGGGACTTGATCAAAGAAGCGAGTGACATGTTGAAGGATCCTACGGCTGCGGGTTTTCAAGACAAGATGAACACTCAGCTGGCTACCCTGAACTCCATAGCCAACTCCTCCATGCACCTCCTCTCTTATGCGGCTGATGGAGCGAGCAGGGCCGCAGGGACAGGTGTGGCCTTACGTAGGCATGCCTGGATGCGGCTATGCAACTGCGGACCCCTTTAAAGCGTCTTTCACTAATTCCCCATTCGATGGATCATCTCTCTTTGGTCCTCAAGTGAAAGAAACCTTGACTAGGTGCGAGACTGATGGCAAGACTCTTTCTGCCGTCGGAGTCCGTTTTTCTACTCCTTCTAGGCCTTACCCCAAGGGTCAGAAAAGTGGAAAAATGTGGTTCCACAAACAATCTCAAGGGTCTTCGCCTGACGACAGAGTCGGTTCCCCGCCAGAGGCAGAGGCGGGAATAACAATGGTAGACGTCGCCCTAGAGGCAGAGGGGGTCCGCAGAACCAGGGCAATCGAGAAGCCTTCTCTGATAAGCCCTTTCAGCATCCCTGAGGTGTTGCCCGACTGCCCATCTTCGGAGGCAGTCGGGGGAAGATTGTCACTGTACCCAGAAGCCTGGCTATCCCTGACTCAAGACAAATGGGTACAGTCCATCATTTCCGAAGGCTATTCCATTCCCTTTCTTCGCACTCCAAACCAATCAAAAAAATCCCTTCCAGATGTTCCACCCGCTCAAAGGGATCTAGCGGCTTTGGAAATTTCAAAGCTGCTGGCGAAAAGAGCAATTCAGCCAGTTCCAGCAGACCAGCAAGGATCCGGAATCTACTCAAGGTTCTTTTAGTTCCAAAGAAAACAGGGGACTGGAGACCAATTTTGGATCTCAGTATCTTGAACAGATCAGTCAAGAAAACAAGATTTCGGATGGTCACGCTGCAGTCCATCCTTCCCCTATTGGGAAAAGGAAACTGGATGTGCTCTATAGACCTTCAGGATGCGTACTATCACATAAAAATGAACAGACACTCCAGAAGATTCCTCCGCTTCAGGCTGGGAACCAGTCATTTTCAATTCAGGGCCCTGCCCTCTGGTCTCACCACTGCCCCCCGGGTGTTTACCAAATGCATGGCAGTGGTAGCTTCTCACCTGAGACGACAAGGATTCCAGGTGTTTCCATATTTGGACGACTGGCTCCTCACAGCTCCCACCAAGCATCTTCTTCTAATGGCCAGGGATTACACCTTTCGCATTTGTCAAAAGTTAGGCATTTCAATAAATTGCGAAAAGTCTGTTTTGTCGCCTTGTCGTACTATTACCTTCATAGGCGCAAATATAGACACAGTCGACATTTCTGCGAGACTAACAGATCAGAGAATAGCAGACATACACAAACTGGTCTCATTCCTCTTCAGCAACAACAGAATCAAAGCCAGGTTAGTTCTGAAAGTGTTGGGAATTATGGCGGCTGCCATACCTCTGCTTCCATTAGCCAGATTCCACATGAGAATCCTTCAATGGATGCTCTTTACACAATGGTCATTCCAGCAACTTCCGATGTCCCACACCATTATGATTACGCAGACATGCAGAAATCATCTCCTGTGGTGGATGTCTTCCCCTCAGCTCTTATTGGGAAGACCCTTTGTCCCTTCCTCCGGTTGCTACTCTGACAACGGACGCCTCCCTGATCGGGTGGGGGCATTATCAGGGCAGGACTGTCCAGGGCACATGGCAGCCAGACGAATGCCACTTGCACATAAATGTTCTGGAGATGAGAGCAGTGCTTCTAGCGTTGCAAGCCCATTGAGACTCTCTTCCTTTGGGAACGATTGCAATCCAGACAGACAACATGTCTGTAGTGTGGTATATCAACAAACAAGGCGGAACCAGGTCCTACCCCCTGTGTCGAGAAGCACTCAGACTGTGGCAATGGGCGATTTCTTCTCAGCGGTTTCTGATAGCAACGCACATCCCCGGGAAGTCCAATCAAATCGCGGACAAGTTGAGCAGAGCTATCCTCATGCCTCACGAGTGGTCTCTGAAAGACTCTGTTGTGAGAGAAATTTTTCTCAAGTGGGGTCAGCCTTGCTGCGACCTTTTTGCTACTCCCCAAAACAGCAAGTGCAGAGATTATTTCACACTATTCCCTTTACCAGGCCAGCCCAGCAGAGACGCTCTAGTCCAAGTTTGGCCCCGGGGACTTCTGTATGCATTTCCTCCTTTCCCACTAATCTCTCAAGTGATACAGAAAGCTATCGCTCAGAAGGCCTCGTTGATCCTCATTGCTCCTTATTGGCCTCGACAGGTTTGGTTCCCCTTTCTACATCATTTCCTGTTGGAGCGACCTTGGCATCTGGACCTAGCTCCAGATCTTTTGATCCATCAGTCGGGTCAGTTTCATCGCTCCCTTCCCTCTCTGAACCTCACTGCTTGGTTCCTCCAGTTCCAACCTTAGCCAGGCTTCCGCAATTATCTCACTCTGTTCGAGATATTTTGATAGCTTCCCATAAATCTTCCACTCGAAAGATATATTTGAGTAAGTGGAAACGCTTCACATATTGGGCTCAAGGAAGGGACATAGATCCTTTCACTGCTTCCATCCAAATGGTCCTTGATTTTCTAGCTGAACTCTTCCATGCAGGTTCATCTCCTTCTACTCTTAAAGTTCAATTGACAGCTATTTCTAACTTTCATGTGGGTATTTCAGAGTCTGCCATAATGTCCCACAAGCTTTGCAAAGCCTTTTTGAAAGGAGTTTTTCTACTCAGACCTCCTATAAGAAATCCTCCTCCTCCTTGGGACCTAAATTTAGTTCTTAGTTCTTTAATTCTTTCCCCTTTCGAACCTGCAGCCTCCTGTTCTTTAAAATTGCTATCATGGAAAACTCTCTTTTCTGGTAGCTATTACTTCAGCTAGAAGAGTTTCGGAACTTCATGCACTCAGCTGTCGACCTCCTTATCTATTGTTCCATAAGGACAGGGTATCCTTACGAACCAACCCGTCCTTTTTGCCTAAGGTAGCCTCGACGTCTAATCTAAATCAAAGCATTGACCTCCCTGTGTTTTTTCCAGAATATTCCAATAGGTCTGAACAAAAATTACACTGGCTAGATGTTCATCGTCAGTTAAGGTACTATTTGGATAGAACAAAACAATTCAGAAAATCTGACCAGCTGTTTGTCTCCTATGCAGAAGGCAGGAAGGGACTTTCAGTTTCAAAGGTATCATTATCTAGATGGCTAACATCTCTGATTTCCCTTGTTTATGAAATTAGACACCAAAAGCTGCCTAACAAACCTAAGGCCCATTCCACCAGAGCTTTGGCTACTTCCATAGCCTTCCAAGACAGACTGCCTATTGACACCATTTGTGCAGCGGCTACTTGGGCTACTCCTCACACTTTCATTTCTCATTATAAGTTGGATTTAGCTTCTAGGCATAGAGCTAACTTTGGTTCCACTGTTCTCAGGAGTCTGTTCCGTTAGGCCACCCGGGACAAGGTGCTAGGGACGGTCCCATCCAGCAAGAATGAAGGCGAGATAGACAACTTAACATATAGAAGTTATGTTCTTACCATAACGTTCCATGTTAGTTGTCTTCTTCTCGCCTTCTTCTTCGTCCCACCCTCCTTCCCCTGGCCTGGACAGACCTAGAGGAGTTGTGATTGTGACCTCTCTTTCTACCACCTCTTTACTTAGGCATATGCTGCTTTGCATATTTCCTGAATCAGGATGTAGGTCACCCTTCTTTCTCCCTGTTGTTAGAGGTGGACTCTGTTTATAGTTATTCTGTTACTATTATAAGCTGGGGTTAGCTTACAAACGAGATCTGAGGTAACTCTCGCCTAGCATTGTGGGATATAAGGGGAGCCTCGAGCCGGTGGAACCAACTCTCGAGCTTTAGAGTGGCCGAGTCGGAGCCGAGGTCGGCTCCGAACCCATCCAGCAAGAAGAAGGCGAGAAGAAGACAACTAACATGGAACGTTATGGTAAGAACATAACTTCTATTTTTCTCCAGTATAGGTTCTGGTGTTAATAGAAGCTCATTTCTGGGCATTGCTTTGGATGTGGAGGTTAAATTTAAGAATATTATCACGCCTAATAGTTTGGTATGGTGAACTAATTCAGTTTGTGTCATTTACCAAACAGAATTTTTAAAGGTGCTTTGTTAGGAGTGTGATTTTTTGAGGTAAAGAGGCAAAGTTGTTTTTTTGGAGTTAAGTAAGAGCTGGGCTTTTGTAAGTCAGGTTTCAATGGAGATGATGGCTTGTTATGTGATTTCTTGGAGGTGAGTTAAGGTGTTTTGAAGAATTGTAGTGAACCAGGACAAATATCAGTTTTCTCCAGTATAGGTTCTGGTGTTAATAGAAGCTCATTTGGATACAACCATTCAAATTGCAAGATTACTAGAGAATAGGTTACTAACCTTAAGGATTCAGGCGTAAAGCTCCTTCCCTATCAGACGCTGCCTGCCTGATTAGTTCTTAAAGTTCTAGAATTGATGGCAGCTTCTAGTACTATGATCCCTTTAGCAAGATATTTTACAAATGTTACAGTGGACACTAGCAGTCCAGTGGTCCATCAGATCCAACCTCATGACTTTTCCAATACATTTAACAAGGATCTGTAGAAATTATGTAAATTAACAAGGATCTGTAGAAATTATGTAAACTGGTAGATTCAATCTCCCAGAGTTGTTTTGGGTCCATACCTTTGTTCCTTCCTCTTCTAAATCCGCTGTGACCATTAATGGTTTCCAACTAGGATTAGGAGGCATTACCTGGGAAAGATAATCAGAGAACAATCATTAATATCTCTTTCTGTTCTGTAATTGACCTATATGTGCTTGAATTTTTATCCTAAAGAATTAATTTACCACATCTCATAATTTCTGACATTTTTCTTGCATCTCTTTCTTTCTTTTTTTTTACACTTACCTCTTAAATCACAATTTGAATCAAAATTCTCCTGTCACAGTAGTATTCATATGTATCACTAAATAGTCTAGAATCTGGTAAAATAAACTTTCCTTTCTTTACAAGTGACAAAAGCATATAATGCTATAATTCTATTTACTTGTTCTTTCTGTCTTAATTTCACAATAGTTAAACTTCCCATTCTTACTGAAGTTATATTTAGTATTTTCACTGAAAGCCTGCAAAATATGGCTATACCAGAACAACACCGGCCATTTCCTAACTTCCAAATTAACCCCCTCCCCCAAATAATTTTTTGGTTTGTAATCTTTCTTCACTCATTAAAAATCTCATCTTCTAATGTAGTTACATTTACATCACATTTATTACACCATTCCAAAACTACTATCCTTCTCGCTATGTTCTTAAAACTATTTGCATTTACAGAAAGCATTCTAAAACTATAACGTTCCCTTTTTCTAAACTTTATAAAAAATCTAATTTTACTTTTCATCCATTTCCTTTCATTTTTCTTTTTTAGTGATCCCTTTAAATTTTCTTTTTCATCTTTTACCTGTACTTTCCCTTTTACTACTTTTCAATTTGTATCTTCCTCATTACTCATTTCAGTAACGTCCTCTAGTTCTTCATTTTTATTTCCTTGTCTATTTTATGTAATTTGTCTGTTTTATGTAATTTAGCTTCCACTTCTATTTCTGATATTACTTTTCCCTTTTCATTTTCTTCACTTTTCATTTCGCTTATCATAGGTTCATAGGTTCATACTAGGCTATCTGCCCTAGGGCATTTATAAGCCTAGCCAGAGTGTGTTTGGCTTTCGCCACCCATTTTAAATTAATTTTGCTATGCCCTTTTTCAAGGTTAGTATACTGTGCCTCTATCTAACAGTGACACAGAAGTGATACCCGGGGTAAACCTACGATCTCCCATCCACTCATCAAGATTCCTCTTGAAGAGAGTCAATGAGGGACTCTGCCTGACCTGGACTGGGATTTTATTCCATAGTGAAGGGAACCTCTGGGTTATGAATCTGTCCCTCCAGCATGTCCTATTTATTTCAGTGCTGAGGTTCAAGTCTCACGAGCGCGTAGCTCAATGGGATTTGGATTTTCTGAGGTGCAGCATGTCCATTAAGTCTTGGTTGGACATGGCTTTATACGTCAGGCACAGATCGCCTCTGAGCAGGCGGTATGCCACTGAGTAGAGCTGCAGTTTCTTTAACTGAGCAGCATATGGCATTTGTTTGAGCCCTTTGATCCTCTTGGTGAGGTACTTTTGGGGTCTTTCCAATTGCTGCAGGTGTCTGGTAAGGTACATCCCAAAAGGGGCATTGTACTCAATTATGGGCCTGATGAGGGATGAGTAAAGAGGCACGATGACCTCCCCTGATCTAGATGTGAATCCCTTCATGATTAGGTGGGCTGTATAAAATGTTTTTCTAACCACTTTGGCCATGTGGTTGTCAAATGAGAGATTGCTATCAACTTGGGTCCCCAGGTCCCTAATTACTTCTTCTGTACTTAATGGATTACCACCTATGTGGTAATTTGTGGGCACTTTGTTTTTGCCAAAGGGGATGACTATACACTTTTTGGTGTTTAGCTTGAGGCCATGGCTCTGGCACCAGTTGTCTGTTTCTATGAGGCCCTTTTGGAGGATGCTTGTGTCGGCTGGAGAGTCGATTATGGCGCCCAGTTTGCAGTCATCTGCGAATGTGGTCAGCCACAGTCCTCCCATGTTGGCCTGTACCTCCGAGAAATATATAACGAACAAGAGAGGTCCCAGGACTGAGCTTTGTGGGACGCCACTTGTAACTGGTTTGGAGTCTGACATGGCTCCAGCAATTCTAACCATGTGGGTTCTGTCCTTGAGCCAGTTTGCAACCCATCTAGTGACATAAGGGTTTATATTTAACCTGGTGAGCTTATCTATAATGCCCGAGTGGGGTATTGTATCGAAGGCTTTTGCGAGGTCCAGGTAGGCTGTGTGGACCACCTTCCCCTTGTCAATGGCCTTGGTGACTGTTTCAAAGAAATCGACCAGGTTTAAGAGGCAGGATCTGCCCTTAACAAAGCCGAACTGGGTAGGATCCAGTGTCTGTAGGTCCCCAATATCTTTATTTATGAGGTACATGATGATCCTTTCCATAGCTTTGCAGACCAAGCTAGTCAGGCTTATGGGGCGAACGTTTCCAGGATCCGTTGAGACACCACCTTTGTGGAGAGGGACCACTGTTGCTGTACGCCACTCTTTATGTACATATCCTGTACTAAGGCTGAGATTGAACAGTAGTTTTATGTTTGGGTTTAGCTCTTCTTGGAGTTCATGTAGGACGCAGCCCGGGACACCGTCTGGTCCCATTGATGCTGTGTTTTTTGCTTTGGAGAGGGCGGCTCTTACCTGAGCATCTGAGATGTCAGGGGGGCAGCACTCTGCTGGGATAGATATTTGCTCTCTTGGTGGGGAGGGGGGGAGAAGTTTGCGCTGAACCTGTCAGCTAGGATGTTGGCAGTGTCTGCGGTTTCGGTGTATTTTTTGTCATTTTGGACTAATTCTGAGCATATCTGGGAATTCCCACCCAGGTTCCTAACATAACTAAAGAAAGCCTTGTGATTATCCTTAGTGTCCTGTGCAATTTTTCTCTTGAAGCTGGCCTTAGACGATTTTATGAGTGCCCGTAGTTTTTTGTTAATACTGATCAGAGATGCCTTCCCTTTTTAGGATTTTGCTCTATCAATGTAGTAGCTTCCTCCTTCTATTGTATAGTTTGTTTATGGCTGGGGTCCAACAGACAGGACGTCTGCCTTTGGAGGATTGGGTCTTGGCTTTATTTGGGATTGCATGATCCATGCATTCCTGAAGGTGTTCATAGAATGCGTTTATAAAGGATTCTCCGGTCTGGGCCGTATTTTCCACAGGCCCGGGGGCTTTAAAGGATTCCACCTTGGTTTTGAGGAGTGTGAAATTTGCTTTAGAGAAGTTTTTCACTGTGGTTTTCTGGGTAGGGGTGGGGTCGGGATGTGAATATCCAGTGAGATTAGTTTATGGTCTGATCTTACCAGTGAGGGATACACTTCTGGTCTGGAGCATAGAGTCCCCGTGTTGGTGATGATCAGGTCCAGTATGTTTTCCCCTCTGGTGGGAGTGGTAACAAGTTGTTCCATAGCATTTGAGTTTATAAATTCTAGGAACCTTTGGGCTAGGGTGTTGGAGCTAGAGTAATGCTCCCAGTCTGTGTTTGGGTAGTTGAAGTCGCCCAATGTAATGGTGTTTGGAGAGACCTTCATATTTTCCAGTGTTCTCAGGAAGGCCGAGTGGGGTTCCTGGGTTTGGGAGGGTGGTCTGTAGCAGGCTATAAACTGGAAGGCAGTTTTACTCACTGTTAGTTGCACATGGATAGTCTCTGATGCTTCGTGCTGTGCCACCAACCTGGAGGTGTGGGTATCTTTGACGAATATTGATATTCCCCCTCCTTTTGTGGTTCGGTCCAAGTTTTGGGGCCGAAAAGCATGGTATGAGGTATAACCTGGTAGTGCTGGGGTGCTCTCAGGAGCCTTCAACCAGGTTTCTGTTACTGCACAGATGTTGATGTTCTCCATGCTAAGGAGAGTTTTGAGTGCGTGCATCTTGAGGTTTAGACTTCTGGCGTTGAGTAGCATTACTCTTAGGTATCACAAAGTTTAAGAAACTATGGAGGTGGGTTTGTCTTTTGAGCCTTGCCTAAAAAAGGCACTACGGGGGTAGCAAGAGCCTTTGTCAATATCCGAAAACCCAGGGGTGAGAGGTGCAAGCCGTCCCTAGTGAAGCATCGTGGCTTGTCGAGCATGTCATCCCAGGCTGACAGGCATTGGATCCCCTTTGAATGACACCAATACTTAAGCCAATTGTTGAAATTGATCATCTTGTCTGCATATTGTGGCATCATTCTTGGTGAGGGCAAGATGCTACTCAAGGTCAGGTTCATACCGGCCTGGGCTACATGCTCAGAGAGCTCCTCTATGTCTCTTTTCATGTAGTCCAGGGAGGTACGTCTCAGGTCATTCACACCAGCATGGACAATGACAGAGTCATATTTGTACTTGCCTCGGAGTGACCCGAGTGCTTGTGTTATGTGGCGGATCCTAGCGCCCGACAGGCAGCTCACCGTGACCTTCTCCTTGTTCAGTCTGGTGAGCGGGACGTCAGTGTGCCTGACGATAGAGTCACCTATTACAAGTGTATCAGGTGTGTTGTTTAGCCTTAAGGGCTGTGACTGTTCGGCACACTGGCTTTGTGAGCTATGTGTTGCACGTGTTTTATTTTGGGGTAGCGGTTGCTTGGGTGTCTGCTTTGGAGGTCTCTGCTACTTAGGCAGAATTTTATTTAGAGTCTCCGAGTATGTTTTTGTGTGCTTATGTGTTTGGTTTGCTGTCGTGGTAGGTCTATGTGAGACTGGAATTGTAGTGAGTGTGGTTTCCTTCTCCTCCTGACTGGTTACGCCAGTACTGAGTTGAGAGAGCTTGGCCTCCAGTTTGGCTATATGGTTGCATCTCTCACATGTGTTGGAATTTGTTGGGAGGAGGAGAGGGTTGTCTGTGTACATGAGGCAGTTGTAACATTGCCTCAAGATTCCCAGATTCACCAGCTGGACCGGAGAGGAGATTGACAACTGACCTTTGGACATGCTAGAATAGTATTGGGAATTCCTTTATAATTGAAAAAAGGGTCAATGGGGGACAAGGTACTCAAGGGGAGTTTGTGAGGGTGTAGTGCTTTTAATTTTTTAGTGCTGACTTAGTGAGCAAGTGCCAGGTAACTTAAATGCAATGTGTTACAGGTAACTTAAATGCAAAAATGACAAACAGTAACTTTTTTTCAAGTGAAACAAGGAAATAAGTACAGTAAGCAATGCAGATATCACTAGGGATCCACAGAAGCACTGAAAAGCCGCGTTTTAGGTGGAATTAGCGTTTCAGGGAAATAACAAGCAAGCAAACAACAAGCATACAAACAAAGCTAGATTCAGCAGGCCTGGATCTAGTCTATGCTACAGCAAACAAGGTGTACCAATTTCAGTAAGAAGCAGTTCAAATATGCAGGCACTATAAGCCTTTAACCAGAAATTCCCAGCTCAGAATGACAGAGTCCAGCCTCTCCTCCCACAAGAGTGCAGACCACGAACCCTCTTAATGTAAAATAACTGGCCTGAAGCCCAAGTGCTTAAACCAGAATTAATACACTTTTAGAACAACAGACACTGAGCCCTCAATCAGCAATTCCCAACTTAGAAGGATGTAAGCTACCTGTTCTGCCACTACAGTGCAGACCACAAATCTTCTTAATGTAAAAAAACTGGTCTGAAGCCCAAGTGCTTAAACTAAAAGGCTTAGAATGAGTTACACCAGGCAGTAATAAATACTATTGAGTAATTTTAAGATGACACAAAGGCAAAATAAAGTAGGAAAAAACACAAATACAGTAAAAGTAGATACATTTTTTTTTTTAAGTGGAAAGAGAGAAAGGAGTAGCAGAAACTAAGCTGATTGGCCTTCTCATATGTTCTCCCTGTACTGGGTAGAATGAGGTAATGACACTAGACTGGGAGGAGGGTCCCAAATCAAATTAAAACTAGGGACGGGCAACTGCAAAGCCACCAACTATAAAAACACTATACCAACAGGAAGGGAGGGTGGAAACAAACTGCAGAAATGTTTCTCACAGCTGAAAAGCAGCAGTGAGCCTTTAAATGAAAGTTTTAAACAGCTAAAGGAGCCTCTAGAAAAAAAGAGTTCAACTGCAACAAGTTATCAGAAACAAACAACCCAACAGATGCTTAATAAAAGTGGACAATTTCCAGTTAATACCTCACACACAGTGAAACTAGCTAGAAAAATACACAGTACACAAAGTGCTATAAATAAGAAAGAAATAAAGAACAAAATAAACAAAAAACAGGATACTTAATGTTCTATATTATAGCTCCAAGTTTCCTCAGTGTCTTTCCTTCGATCAGCTCAGTGTGAAATGGCAGAACACTCACAACTGAACTTCTTAGGTAACAGAAAGTCTTAGGTAACAGAAAGTTACAGTTTTTCAATCCATCCATATATGCCCAATTTTGTTGCATTTATAACATTTAATTTCACATTTTCTCACATTGTGGCCCAGTTCCCCACAAATATAACATTTCTTTTTATCACAGTTATTTATCAAATATCCTTTTTTTTACACACACACACACACACACACACACACACACACACACACACACACACACACACACACACACAAATAAACATGTTTTGGGTTGGCCCCAGTATTTTACCATGCCTTTATTTCCTTTAACACTTATCATACTTGGAATATGTGTCATTTTATCTTCTTCTATCTTTAATGCAATGTTACAGTCCCATCCAACAATCCGTAAACCCCTTTTGTCATAAACGTTCACAATGTCCGCCACTTCTTTACACAAGTGTTACTCTTTTAAAGTCTCTTTCTACTTCTGTTCAAATTGCTGATGAATCTTATTTTTGTTTCCCTGTTAAATGCCTTTATTACATATAAATTCCAGTTTACAGTTCATCTTTTTTCATATTCCCAACAAAATTTTCCATTGCATTAACAGTCAGATAAAATGGCACAGAATGTCTCTTTGTTAATGAGAATACAGTGGATATAAAAAGTTTACACACCCCTGTTAAAATGCCAGGTTTTTGTGATATAAAAAAGTGAGGCCGCAATAAATCATTTCAAAACTTTTCCCACCTTTAATGTGACCTATAAACCTGTACAATTCAATTGAAAAACAAACCTGTTGGGGGGAAAAATATAAAAGAAATAAAAAAATTGACAATAAGCTGATTGTATAAGTGTGCATACCCTTAAACTAATACTTTGTTGAAGCACCTTTTGATTTAATTACAGCATTCAGTCTTTGGTAGGAGTCTATCAGCATGGCACATCTTGACTTGGCAATATCTGCCCACTCTTCCTTGGAAAAGTGATCTTTCAGATTGTGAGGGCATCTCTTTTGCACAGCCCTCTTCAGGTCACCACACAGACTTTTTATTGGATTTAGGTCTGGGATCTGGCTGGACCATTCTAAAACTTTAATTATCTTCTGGTGAAGCCATTCTTTTGTTGATTTGGATGTATGCTTGGGGTCATTGTCGTGTTGGAAGGTGAAATTCCTCTTCATCTTCAGCTTTCTAGCAGACACCTGAAGGTTTTGGGCCAAAAGTGACTGGTATTTGGAACTGTTCATAATTCCCTCCACCTTGACTAAAGCCCCAGTTCCAGCTGAATTAAAGCAAACCCAAAGCATGATACTGCCACCACCATGCTTCACCATGGGGATGGTGTTCTTTTGGTGATGCGAAGTGTTGTTTTTGCACCAAACGTACCTTTTGGAACTGTGGCCAAAAAGTTCAACCTTGGACTCATCCGACCATAACACATTTTCCCACATACTTTTGGGAGACTTGATGCATTGTTTTGCAAATTTTAACCAGGCCTGGATGTTTTTCTGTGTAAGAAAAGGTTTTTGTCTTGCAACCCTACCCCATAGCCCAGACATATGGAGAATATGGGAGTTTGTTGTCATGTGTAGTACACAACCAGTATTTGCCAGAAATTCCTGCAGCTCCTTCAGTGTTGCTGTAGGTCTCTTGGCAGCCTCCCTGACCAGTTTTCGTCTTGTCTTTTCATCTATTTTGGAGGGACGTCCAGTTCTCTGCAATGGCATTGTTGTCCCATATTTTCTGCACTTTTTGATGACTGTCTTCACTGTGTTCCATGGTATATCCAATGCTGTGGAATTTTTTTTTTAACCCTTTTCCTGACTGATACCTTTCAACAATGAGATCCCTTTGATGCTTTGTAAGCTGTCTGTGAACCATGTCTCTTGCTGTAGCAGGCAACGGAGTACATGTCAGGAAAATCCTACTAGGACAGCTGAACTTTATTTGGGGTTAATCAGAGTCTCTCTAATTGATGACAGGTATGTACCCAAGAAGACTGAATGTTGTAATTAAATCAAAAGGTGCTTCAACAAAGTATTAGTTTAAGGGTGTGGACACTTATGCAACCAGCGTATTGTACATTTTTTTATTTTTTATATTTTTCCCCTAACAGATTTGTTTTTCAATTGCATTGTACAGGTTATAGGTCACATTAAAGGTGGGAAAAGTTTTGAAATGATTTATTGTGGTCTCATTTTTTTATATCACAAAAACTTGGCATTTTAACAGCAGTGTGTAAACTTTTTATATCCACTGTAAATGTTCTTACCTGTTGCTTTTACACTCAAAGGAACCATTAAGTTGTCCCAAACTTCATACCTGATCAGTTCTTTTTCTTTATTTTGAATCCTTAACATAAACCTCTGCTTTACAGTATCTTCCTCTTTATTTTCTGTTACTACCTTTGTGCCCTCTTTCACTTTTTCAGCATATGATTTCTTTTCCATTCCACTATACCCCTTGACTCCTCTTCTTCTTTTTGAATTTTTTCTATAATGTCTACGCATGACACCTGTCCTTCATTCTCTGGCTCACTCTGCAACAACATACAACATCATCCAGCAACTCTCCTAATTGGAGGGTTGTCATAATAAAAGACTCACTTGCTGATCTCTCTCTTTTCCAGTTTGAGCAAACAAATTTTGCTGAAAAACAACTTCTGAATCCTCAACAGTCTTGCCTTCCATTTTCCCTTCACAGCATACTGTCTTCCTAGCCACCAGTGTGGTAGGAACAAGAGGCCTAACAGAGTAGAAGTTCCCCAGTGCCCCTAGTAGTATAAATACCACCGCACATCTCCCCTGAATAAGAGGCCACTAGTAGGACTAACACGGTCAACAAAGCATAAATATATTTAAACACTGTTATTTTTTACACAGTTATCTATAGCACCACTGCTTTAACAGTTGTTGTACCAGTTGTGCAGGATCCTCAACTTTTTTTTGCCTGTAGTAGAGCCAGAAGCATTGTGAATGTCAAGATAATCCACCTTTTCTGTGATCTAATGATACTGTTGGCTCAGATTACTTACCCATGTCTTCCCTTCTAAATCCATTTATCGGAACAGCTGGAATTCCAGTCTGTCCAAATAAATAATAGTAGTAAAAGAACAAAAATACAGTTAATATCTTTATGATAAGTTGATTAAAAACTGAAGAGAAATATCTCGGATCAACAAACATTTAAGCAATGAATTTGGGGAAAAATAAGCATAACAGTCGTGCACTAATTATGGTCTTCCTATTTTAATATGAAAAAGGCCAACTTTCACCACTGCTAGACCAGTGAAATGCTGCACTCCAGCCTTTAAACTATAATGGAAAGGATTGGTGTGTTTGCCATTTGGAAGCAGGAGTATGTACTCTGGCAGTAGATAGAATGTGCAAACTACAGAATATAAATTAACAAATAAGGGTGAGTTGGTACATGGCTTGGTAGTACTGCTTTGCTAAGTAGGGTTTTTAGGTCGGAATATGCAAGAGCTGTAAATAGCGATAGGAGGGGAAAGTGGTAATTTCTGGTGTCACTGAAACACAGGTCAGCAACAGTAAAGGTTTGGACGTGAAAGTGCTTGGTATAAGCTGTTCATGAATGATAGAGAAGAAAAGGTGGTAGTGTGAGTGGTGCTATCTGTAGAGAAGGGCATCTAATGTAAAGTTAGAGGTTGGTGGGGAGGATCATCACTCCTTGAAGGTAGCAATGGAACAGGCAGGATCAGAACATAGGATGAGCAACTGTTAGTTGGGGTTGTGGGAAGAGGAGAACGCTGGTGGATTAGTGCAATTTATCAGCCTGAAGAAGATGAAAGCATGGAGGGGAAATAAAAGAATGGGTGGGGAGAAAAAAGTTCTGGTCGAGTCTATTAAAGTGCTACCAACAAGTAGAGTTTTCAAGGTGAATGGAATTTATTTTTTGTAAACCTCCAATCCACACAGACAACACCACCATGGCTCACATTCAGAAAGTACTTCTAACGTGAACCTTAATAGTCCTATATACATATACACATACATACATGCGCATATATAAACATATTTATTTACATATATAATTGTCTCTAAACCTTTTACACCCCACCTCTTAACTACAGTATTAATATTTTCTGTCCTACCTAGTTTCTTCCGTCACCTTGTGTCTGAATTTCTAAATCGGAATCGCGTGATCTATAATCTAGCTGACAAACCCACAAAGAAAGTTCTTCAAATGCTCCCTGTTCAACATTTACTAATGTACAAGTATATTTTATCCTGTAATAGGTTTCTCTACTTTCATGTGTGTAATCTTATTAGTAACAGTATGTGTAGTTAATTATGTACGTTTTTTAATGTCTGTATATGTGTAATTATTGAACGTAATATGTTGGACCTTTTCTACTTGGGCCTGTGCTGAAAAGAGCTTTTTTGATTAAACCCAGTAAAAAATACTACTACAAGAACATACAGTCACTGCCATGAAGAAGGCATTGTAGTAAAATTTTGCCAAGAACCATGTGCTATTTTAAAAGTCACAAACAAAAGAGTTAATTACACACGTACCTAAAGAGTAACAGAGTGATAGTTAAGTCCACTTTTTTACCATTTTGTACATCATTCAGTATTTGGTATGCTGTGTTCATTCTTTAGGTGACTTTAGAAGTCTTCTTGTAGTTAGGTAGTCTGCCATCTCCTTTTTTTTGTAGCTGACCAAAGAGTACTGTGAATATTTTAAGTTTGGATTGGCCACTGATTTCAAGTTGGAACCTTTTTTCTTTGACAAGCTTTGTAGAGTTAATTCCATGAATTGAACAGTTGGATACCTGTGACGCAAGTTATGTGAAGGGTATCACATCAGTTGTGAGGGCATTATAGATTGTCGTAATGCATTTTCAAGACTGACATCACAAGAGTTTCTTCTGTGAGGATATTATGCAACACCCTTTTACTTGCAGCAAAGGAGTGAGAAGTGTTCTAATTCCCTCTTCAGAACAATCAGATGCACTCAAGTGTTTCCGTTATGTAGGTTTCTTTGCAAGGCATCATGGAAGACAGCTAAATTCAGGGATTCACTCTTCCCTAGAGTTGAAATTTTAAAATTACTTTTTCAGAATGGGTTTTGCAAACCGTCTTTAAAGAAAGCAGAGGATTTGTTCTGCTTTTTTAAAACACCCAAGGAATAGGCAAACATACATTAACAGAAAGTAAAACCAGTTTCACTTTTCCATTTATCTACAATGTACATCCCATATAATCTGATGTCATCTTCATTCGTTCCTCGACCTGTGAGGTTTCGTATCCCATCTTGGATCTGACTCTGCTACTTTCCTTACTCAAGTTTTGATGCTCAAGCTCTTCCTCTCCATCCCATAATGCATCTTTCCCCAGAATACCTCAGATCCTGTTTGCTGCTCACTGAAGAAGCATTGAGATTGCATTGCTCCAGTTCGTTCCTTACCGTACTTTTGATTGCTCTTCCTTCGTCTCCTCCCATGTCTTTTCAT
>NC_056740.1:215473683-215556183 GCF_019279795.1 Protopterus annectens
TCCCAGCCGATGCCATGTTCTCCAGTCTTTCTTGCCGCGTGGTGGAAGCAGTTCGCAAGTGCCGGTCGGCTGACTCCTGTTATTTTTGGTGCTTCATTCTGAAGACATTCTTCTTTTCAAAGCTAAGTACCCCGTTAGGGAAACTTTTTTCTTGCTCCAGACCGATGTCAGAAAAAGTTAATAATTGTATTTCATGTGGGAAGCAAATACCTCATAAGGATTTTAACTCTTACTGCATTCATTGTCTAGGCCCTGACCACGACGCAGCTAGTTGTTGGTTTTGTGCTAGATTTAATCAACGTACTATTAAACGGAGATACGATTTTGCTTTTCATTACTTTGGGAGGCGATTTAATTATAACATGTCGGACACTCTTCCGACTACCGGAGTTCATAAAAGGCGCAAGGATAAGGATAGGCCTCCGAGGTCCAAATCAGATGACAGTTTACAATCAGAGCCAGCTGCTGGTTCAGCCGTCGTCAGTGAGGCACTTTCGCAGCCCCTGTTGTCGGCCATTACAGAACCGCTTGCCGAAACGGACTCCCACGAGGAGCCAAGTAGGCCTTCGAATACTCCAGGTGCAGGACCTTCGGATAATGCTCCCTCGGATGGGTCCGGAGCCACTGTGCAGGTACCGGCTTCCGAGGGTGTTTTCAGGCCTACGCAGCTTCAGGTAAAGGCAAAGGCAAACACAAAGGCAAAGACTCCTTCTAAAACAAAGACTCAAGCCCAGGCCTCCTCTGATCCGGGACCTAAATCTCAAAAACAAATGCTTAAAATGGCAGAGGACTTGATAACTATGATTAGGGGTTCACATCACCCTCTTGACAAAAGGCCAAGACAAGAATTGGATTATGAAACCTCTGATCAGGCATCTATCTCTTCATTGTCTTCCTCTGAACAGGATTATACTTTCCCTCCTTATGAGGATTCTGATGCTGAGGAATCCATTCCTTCAGCTTCTCCTCCTGAGGATTATTCTTTTGGGGAAACTTTACATGACATGAGGGAACATTTTCACTGGGAAGGGCAGGAGTACTCTGAACCTAAGAGAAGGCTTAGGGATTTCCTTCTTCTCCAGCACAGACCCCTGGCTATTCCTCATATTTTGGATATTGTGGATGATGTCTTTTCTGAGTCTAATTTAACTCCTGACTCCTTTCCTCCGGCCCCTGCTAAGCCTGATAGATATTACAGAGTCCCTGACTCCCGCCAGTTTCTTTATAAAAATCCTACTGCTGATCCAGAAACCATTTCTCAGGGTCCTAAGGGTGTTAAGGCCGCCACTGCTAAGAACCCTATTCCGTCAGATAAGGATTCTAGAGCTTTGGAGAGATGGGGCAAAAAAGTGTACACTTCTGCTACTTTATCTATTAGGGCTTTAAATTGTCAATTTCATATGTTGAAATATCAGCAATACCTTTTGTCTGTTATGAAACAAAAACTGGGTACCATTTCTGCATGTGCAGACAATAAGGAATTACATGATTTGATGCATGCTACTGAGCAGGTGGGAAAACATACTTTACTCTGTGGTTTTGATGCTTTGGAGGCCTCTTGCAGGGCGGCTGCCACTGGCACTGTCATTAGAAGGCATGCTTGGTTAAAGGAGCAACATTTGCCTGATCAAGTGAAAGCAAAGTTACTGGATGCTCCTGTTCAACATAATGTTTTGTTTGGGTCAGCTGAAGAGGTTATAAAGAAAATGCAGGATAAGGCAAAATCCATGCAAACGGTTAAGGATTTCTTACAAGTTCAGCCTCCTAGATTTAGCAGAAATTGGCCAGCTAAAAGTGGTCCTTTCCCAGCTCGGACAGGCCTCAGAGGGGTAGATATAGGCACCCCAGAGGGAGGGCCTAAGCGCAGACCTCTTATAGACCTAGACAGTGGAGTGCTTCCACCCCCAGGGGTGGAGAAGATAGGTCTCAACCTTACAGGAAACAGGCTCAATGACTCCCCCTGCATGGCTCCAGGAACCTCTCTCCTGGAAGCTCCTCTGGGAGGAAAACTTTCTCTTTTTCACCGAAATTGGACATAACCCAAGACAAGTGGGTTCTGGATGTAGTTTTAAGAGGTTACAAATTCCACTTTCACACCTTACCAAAACCAAACGGATGGCCAGACCTACCAAAAACTCAATGGGCAGAGGCATTAAAACAGGTGAGGTCCCTCATGGCTATGAGGGCCATAGAACTGGTTCCAAATTCAGAGATGGGACAAGGCTTTTATTCAAGACTCTTTCTAGTTCCCAGAAAGCAAAATACTTGGAGACCCATCCTGGATCTGCCAGTTTTAAACACTTTCCTGGATATACCAAAGTTCAAGATGCTTACTCTGCAGCAGCTCCTGCCAATGTTGAGCAACAATGCATGGATAGTGACATTGGATTTAAAGGAGGCTTATATACACATTCCTATCAGACAGGAGTGCAGAAGATACCTCAGGTTCAAGGCAGGCCTGAAACATTACCAATTTTCTGCGCTGCCCTTTGGCTTGTCTACTGCGCCCAGGGTCTTTACCAAGTGCCTGGCACCAGTAGTAGCTTACTGCAGACTCAAGGGAATTCAAATTTACCCTTATCTTGATGACTGCCTTATTCAAGCAGACAGCAAGGACATTTTACTCCAGCACCTGGAATTTGTTCAGAATCTACTCAAGTACCTGGGATTCACCGTGAACGTAAAAAAGTCAAATTTGACACCCACTCAACAGATAACTTTCCTGGGTGCTCTTTTAGACACAACAACCCAGATGGCATTCCTGACATCAGGAAAACAACTACAGCTGGCTTCAACTTTCAAAAGCCTGGCGTTAATGTCTCAGCTAACTGCAAGGAAATTCCTGCAGGCTTTGGGTTACATGGCTTCCTGCATCCTACTCATACCATATGCAAGACTGCATATGAAGAAGATACAATGGTACCTAAAAAGCGTATAGTCCCAGCATTGTCGCAGTCTGGAAACAGTGATTGCTGTTTTGCCTTGCCTGCAAAAGGAATTCCATTGGTGGGGCCATGGCATGTCTTCAAAACAAAGGGAAAGCCTTCAGTCTACCTCCAGCCTACCAAGTGATAACCACGGACACCTCGGATTATGCATGGGGAGCCCACTTGCAGGGGAAAGGCCTGCAAGGTTTTTGGACAGAGGATCAGAAACATCTACATATCAATTTAAAAGAGATGTTAGCTGTGCAGAATGCCCTCTTGGCTTTCAGGGATCCTTTACATCCAGGGAAGCTACTGATACGGACAGACAACACCACAGTTATGTGGTACATAAACAGGCAAGGGGGTTCACACTCCTACCCCCTTTGCAGACTAGCCATGACTCTATGGAACACAGCACTAGCTTGCAAAGTGGACCTACAAGCTCAATTCCTGCCAGGGAAACAAAACACTCTGGCAGACAGCCTGAGCAGGAACCTGTCAGACCCACACGAGTGGATGCTGGACACCCAAATATTCAAGTTGATTACAGAAGCCTGGGGCTGCCCGGACATAGATCTATTTGCATCTCCCCACAACTACCAGTTAACGACTATTTGCACAAGGACATATCACAAGCTAGCATCTAAAGTGGATGCGCTCTCATTCAGTTGGAGGAACCTCTCGGGGTATGCCTTTCCACCACTACCTCTTCTACCAAGGGTGTTATTAAAAATAAAACAGGACAAACAAAAGCTGATCTTACTAGCCCCAAATTGGCCTCGACAATTTTGGTACTCAACACTGATAAATCTATCCCAGGAACCTCCTTGGATTCTACCTCAGATTCCAAATCTTTTGTCTCAACATCAGGGCCAGGTCCTGCACTCTCATATCAAAACTCTCAGCCTGGCAGCCTGGCGTATTCAGGGCCTATGATTAATCTTACCCTTTCCAAACAGGTCATGGATGTTATCTTAGAAGCTAGACTGCCTAGCACTAGGAAATCTTATGAAGGTAAATGGAAGAGATTTTGCACCTGGATGCATGCTCAGGAATCTGATCCTCACATTCCAAATATTCCATCTATTCTACATTAATTTACAGATATATGTTGCATAAGGGTTTATCTTTTTCCTCCATAAAAATACATGCCTCGGCTATCTCTGCACATTATAATACAGATCCGCCAATTTTTTCACATCCACTTCTGAAACAGTATCTCAGAGGCGCAAAGAATTTAAGGCCCCCTAGGACACCACCCATTCCTGCCTGGGACCTCAATTATGTCCTGAAAAAACTTACTCTGCCTCCTTTTGAGCCTGCTGCCTCATCTGATATAAAGTATTTATCATGGAAGACTGTTATCCTACTGGCTTTAACTTCAGCCAGGAGAGTCTCGGAGTTACAGGCGCGCTCATGGCTGTGGAACCTTACATTATTTTTCATCAAGACAGGGTTTCTTTGAGGACTAATCCTACTTTCATGCCTAAAGTGGTTTCTAAAGTGGCTTTAAACCAAACTATTCCCCTGCCAACTTTTTTCCCTAATCCACAAAATAAGGGGGAGAGGATCTTGCATTCTTTGGACGTGCACAGGCAGCTTCGCTTTTACCTGGACAGAAACCAAGGATATCAGGAAAACAGAACAACTGTTTGTTTCTTATGCAGCAAATTCCCAAGGCAAAGCTATTTCAAAACAGACGATTTCTAAATGGATTGCTCATGGAATCAGATTTTGTTACTCTCATCATGGAAAGCAAATCCCAGGAAAAATTAGGACTCCCTCTACCAGAGCTGCTGCTACTTCAGCTGCCTTTCTCAGGGGAGTACCTACCAAAGATATTTTGGAAGCTGCAACTTGGAGTTCAGTGCATACTTTTTCTAAGCACTATAATCTCCCCCTTTATTCTAAGTTTAGGGCAGGCTTTGCTTCTGTAGTCTTGCAAGGCCTTCTAGCCACCCCTTCTACTCAATAACCACCACCACCCTTTATCTCAGCTTTGGGATTCTACCCTACAGTGATGACTGCAACAGTGAAACACGATGAACATAGTACAGTTGTGTACACTTACCATAAATGTAGATGTTCGAGTGTCTTCACTGTTGCAGTCCGGGTTACCCACCCTTCTGTCCCCTCTTATACTTTTATTGGTGTGATTCCCTACTTCACCCTTCTTCTGAGGTGTATTTGCTACAGGGTATGGGGTTTGTTGTATGTTACATTTTTGTTTTACTTTTAGCCTTCATTTTTGGGCATCTGACATCTGGGGCAAGAAAAACTGGAGAACATGGTGTCGGCTGGGAGCTTTGTACCCCTGGCGCTCTGACGTCAGGGAGGGTGAGTACACAGCCGACGCCTGACCCAGACTTTGGGATTCTGGCTGACCGAGGGCTGCCTGCCGGCAGGACGAACCCTACAGTGATGACTGCAACAGTGAAGACACTCGAACATCTACATTTGTGGTAAGTGTACACAACTGTACTTTCCCACACTACCCCCTCACTGGAAATTGAGCCAGGATGTAGCACAGATGTGCCAACACACACCCGGAACTCTGCTAATTATTATTGCAGCATCTGGCTACTGTAAAACAATTCCAACCTTTTCATCCCTCCTGTAGAGACTAACCAGCCATTCTGTGGCACCCTAGGGTAGCAATTAGTTCACCACAAAGGACAATAAGAGCAGGATCCTGGCCCAGACATTGAGTTTCTGGCTATATTCAGGACAGTGAGGTAAAATCTTTGTGGCCTAAACCAAGTCATTCAGTTTCAAGCTATTTTTCTTGACGTTATCTGAGATGAGCTTAACCCTTCCCTTCCAGTATCTTCTGTTAAAATATATACATTTCTTCAGTTATAACAGTACATTCTGATACAAGTGTATATTTATTTTCTGTCCAGCAGGACCCACTGTTGATATATTTTTAGTACAGCAACTTTACAAGAATGGTTTTAACACAAGGATCTGTACAAATCAGTTTGATATTCAAATGACATAAAATTCTTTACAAAACTCCAGCTAGTTTACACATGCACTGCCCTACTGTCTGTGGCATAGCTGGCAGTACCTCACATCATCACAGAGGTATTGAAAGAAATAATGTATTTCTATTTTCATGCACTTTAAACTTAATGTTTGAGCAGTTGTAGCTTCATAAGTACTTTTTCTGTTTTCTTTTTCTTAGAAATCTGTAGGTGATGGGGGATCCAGAAAATCATCTGGTTCTGGAAATTCAAGTAAAGGTGGAAACCAGCTGCGCTGTCCAAAGTGTGGTGACCCGTGTACACATGTGGAAACATTTGTTTGTAAGTTTAATTTTATTTGTAGCTATTAAAATTTGGAAACCTAATAAGTATTATATAGTTATGTAATTATTTCTCTGTTACTGTTTATTTCAATGCATTCCTTAATAATTTCTCTGGATTCGTTGATGTAGTTCTTTTTTGGTTTTCCAAGTCTTCTCCTGTTATTCTGTGATAGCCGCCAAAATAATTTTTGGTACAAGTCTGTATTTGTAGTTTGTTTTAAATTAATTTCATGGTCCTAAACTGCTCTAAGATGGCAGAAGTTAATGTCAAAAATTCAGACTATGGTCACTGCTCCTCTTCAATTTCTAACCCACGTGGTGTAGTTGTGGCTGTGGCGTTATATTTATATATGCTTACTTGTGGGGTAATTCTGTTAAATTGAACCCCCTTTTTATTGTGGAAATCACGTAATGTGGCGAAGGTAGAAATCGTATGTCTTGGTATTTGCATATACCTGTAATGGTATAAGTTGTATTAGAAATTTAACTTTTTTTCATGTATAGTTTATTTTAGAAGCTCTTCCCTTATGTAGACTGCTGAATGACCAAGTCATGGGAACACAGTCAACTGCTTTTTTAAATGTGTATTTTTGGTTGGTCGTAGTGCTGAGTTTACTAAGGCAAAGTGAAAATGAGGTCAGTTTCATAAGCACATGAAAATTATGCTAAAAAGTAAATTTAATGTGCAGCTGCATTCAGAAAGTCATGTACTACTTTGTGGGATCTTCTTTTCCTATACCTGAACTTCTGAAGCAGGACCCATTTAGGCTTTTCACTGACATATTTTTGAAAAAGCTTTACATCAAAAAGCTGTTTCCGTTTCTCTCTTTCATTCTTTCTCCATATTTCTTTATATAATTGTGTATTAAATCTCACACACTAAAATTGCAAGGGGCCAGAAAACTCTTGCTAGTTGGTAGAAACACCTATCAACTCACAAAAAATCCAACACTCTGCAGCGATGCAGTCTAAACTTTTAACAGCAGGAAAAAGTGTTGCTAGGCTGGTTCCACTGAAAGCTTCATCAGTATCTAAAGAAATACAAAAGCTACTTTTTTATATATATACAGAAATATTAATTATATGATCAATTAACTACCTCCGTAGCCAACATAAATGGTCAAAGTAAAAAAAAAGAAAGAAAGGAGTATAATGTGTGATTGAATCATGTAACACTACTAAAATAAGTATGCATGGGACATTTGCCTTATCAAAAGAACTAAATCATCTGTACAAACCATGAAAAATCCTACTAGACATGGCAAAAGAGAATCCCTCTTTGCCACCAGAAAGGCTTAGCTCAACAGATGGACTTTAACCATTCCCTTCAATTGTGCAACAGAAGTCTTTTCTTTTTCAAGCTTGCAAATATAGCATGAATTTTAGGTTGTTAGTGTTCAAAAAGCACAGTGGTATTGTAACAGAGATGTCACATAATTTTTTTTTCTCTTGCTTCACACTTGAGGGAAGAGACAGATTTGTTAAGTGGCATTTCATATATTATTCACTGATCTGGTAAGAGTGGATCTATTCTCTTTAAGTCATGGAACTGTGGCTTTAGGCTTTAGAAAACCAACAGAAGATAAAAAACGTAAAATCTGATGTTATCCTAGTCACCATTCATCACGTATGAGCCTAGGATCCTAGCCGGCACACTTAGACAACAGCTTAGCTCAAGCTCCTCCCCTCTCATAATGCTCTGCTGCATTCAAACCCCTTAGATTTCATTTGCTGTGCTTGAAGACAGATGCAGATTGCTCAGCTCCTCCAATGTAGACAAAGTATGTTAGTTTTCTTTGGGGTTTCTTTCTTATCTCGGTCCTTTACCTGTTGACTATCACTTACTCCTGGAACTATCTTTCCCTCGGTCCGGTCGCATTTTCTAGCCTTCAGGAAGCCCCCTAAGCTAACCCTAACTACGCGTGGCTCCTCAGAACATCGCTCCTACCTGACAACAACCAAAGCATCTACCCTATTCTCAGTGATAGACCAAAAAAGGTTGTGCTTACTCGAACCTGGGATTTTATTTCTGTTACTTAAGTGATAAAACATCCCTCCAAAGTGCTTCTTTACTGTAAGCACTGGCAGTCGTTTCACTCACCTAGTGCTGGCTCTAAGACCTTGAGAACTCTGGGCGGTGTATGCTGACGTCAGAAAGTTTTCAAAGACTCCACCTGGCTTACCGCGAAACTTGACTATCACTTACTCCTGGAACTATCTTTCCCTCGGTCCGGTCGCATTTTCTAGCCTTCAGGAAGCCCCCTAAGCTAACCCTAACTACGCGTGGCTCCTCAGAACATCGCTCCTACCTGACAACAACCAAAGCATCTACCCTATTCTCAGTGATAGACCAAAAAAGGTTGTGCTTACTCGAACCTGGGATTTTATTTCTGTTACTTAAGTGATAAAACATCCCTCCAAAGTGCTTCTTTACTGTAAGCACTGGCAGTCGTTCACTCACCTAGTGCTGGCTCTAAGACCTTGAGAACTCTGGGCGGTGTATGCTGACGTCAGAAAGTTTTCAAAGACTCCACCTGGCTTACCGCGAAACTTGACTATCACTTACTCCTGGAACTATCTTTCCCTCGGTCCGGTCGCATTTTCTAGCCTTCAGGTAATTTGGAATCCGTGAAAGAAGTCTAATCTGTGGTCGTTCTCTTCTAAAGCAAATTGCTCTGCAACTATTTTTGTCAGTGACTCCTTTTTTATTCCTGGGTACTCCATCACAATTATTTGCTTGCATGTGTATTTAGCGAGTATCTGGCGTTGTTTTACTAAAGCCAGATAGCGCCGCTAATGTGTTTGTACTGGCTCTATATTGTATTATCCGGCTTCCATTACAGCCAGAGATCCTACGCAGTTTTGTTTTACTTTCATTGTCAGTATGCATGTGTGGTTAGCGCATATCCGGCGTTGTTTTACTAAACCCAGATAGCGCCTCTAAAGTGTTTGTACTGGCTCTATATTGTATTGTATTGTATTATCCGGCTTCCATTACAGCCAGAGAACCTACGCAGATTTGTTTTGTTTTATTATCAATGCCAGTATTTTGTAGTGGTCTGTCTGCCTGCTTTACCAAACTTATCTGATCCATCCACCAAGTCTAGCACGTGCTTCCATCATATAACTAGCGTCCTTCTCCCAAACCCAGATAGTGACTTGGGTGATAGAAGTTTAAGGCAACATAGCGATGTTCTTCGTTCCACATTGCTGCAGTCCTTACTATTGGGTAGTCCGCTGTCCAGTCGGCCCGAATACCAGAGTATATGGCTGACGTCGGTCAGGGCGCATTAGACTGACGTCAGTACGTCAGGGTACTAATGCGCATGACCGGCGCCATATCCTCAGTCTTTTGCCGCATGGTCCGATGCAGAAGCAGTTTTGCGAGTGCAGGTTGGCGTTCTGAAATATTTCCGAAACCGGAGTTTCAGACCGAATCAGAGTTGGCTAAGTACCCGTGGGGAACATTTTGGTTTTTCTTGCCTCAGTATTTAACCGGATGTCAGAAAAAGTGAATAACTGTATTTCTTGTGGGAAACAGATACCTCATAGGGATTACCATACCTTGTGTATACCTTGTTTAGGGCCTGAGCACGACGTTGTTGGATGCCGCTCTTGTGCTAGGTTTAACAAATGCACTATTAAGAGGAGGTTAGATAGACTGTGCCAGGTTAGTGTTTGGGAAGCGTTGCAATTATAAAATGCCGTCGGATGCTCCGACGCCCGCTTCCAAGAAGCGCAAGGACAAAACAGCGAAGCCTAGGGTTGATGAACCGGCAGTCCCGGACGTCGGTTCTTTAGAAGGCTCAGTGGAGCCAGAGGTTTTGCCAGGAGTTTCTATGGAGTCTCAGGCAGAAACTTTACTGTTACAGGATGTGCCTTCTCAGGAGGTAGGCCAGGCTGAGGGGCTTCTCAGGTAACTGTTCTTCCCTCTCTTCCCAAGGTAGTTAGAGCCTCTCCTGCTGTTGCCAAAACTTCTTTGAGAGGTAGGCCAAGTTCAGCTTCAGTGGGGGCTTCACCTAGCATTTCGGGTTCTGTACCTAAGAAACATATGCTTAAAATGGCAGAAGATTTGATTACTATGATTAGAGGTTCTATGCCCCTTCCTGATAAGAGGCCTAGGGTGGAACCGGAGTTTGATAGTTTTGAACAGTGTTCAGAGGCTTCTGAGTCTTCTGCGGAAGATTTGCAGGAGTATCCTCCTTATTCTGATTCTGATGTGGATGATTCCACTCCTACAGCTTCTCCTCCTGAGGATTTCTCATTTTCAGAGACTCTGCATTCCATGAGGGAGCACTTTAAATGGGAAGGCCAGGATTACTCTGATTCCAGGAAAAGGCTTAGGGAATTCTTGTTTTTACCCCAGCATAGGCCCTTAGCTATACCTCCTGTGTTGAATGTGGTGGAAGATGTTTTTGCAGAGGCTTCCCTGAACCTGACTCTTTGCCTCCTGCTCCTGTTAAACCTGATAGGTACTATAGGGTGCCCGAAGCTCATAAGTATTTGTTTAAGAGTCCTAGGGCGGACCCAGAAACTGTTTCTCAGGGGCCTAAAGGTGTTAAGGCCTCTGTGGTTAAAAATCCTGTTCCCACTGATAAGGAGGCAAGGGCTTTGGATAGGTGGGGAAAGAAAGTGTATACTTCTTCCACTCTAGCCATGAGAGCGTTGAATTGTCAGTTTCACATGCTAAAATATCAAAATTATCTCCTTTCACAATTGAAATCTAAGGTGGATGCTTTGGCGGAAGGTATTGAGTGTAAAGAGTTGCTGGATTTGGTTCATGTGTCTGAACAAGTGGGTAAGCATTCTTTGCAATGTGGTTTTGATGCTGTACAGGCCTCCTCGAGGGTGGCTGCCACTAGTTCTGTTCTTCGCAGGCATGCCTGGTTGAGGGATCAGACTTTAGCTGAGCATGTTAAGACAAGGATTTTGGATGCTCCTTTACAGTCTGATGTGTTGTTTGGTTCGCCTGTGGAAGCAGTTTTAAAGAAAATGGAGGACAAAGCTAAGTCTATGCAAACTGTTAAAGATTTTTGCAGGTGCAGCCACCAAGTTTAGTAGAAATTGGCCTGCTAAGGGGTGGACATATCCTGCTTATGATTCCCAGTCTAGGGGTAGGTCTAGACGTGGTAGGGGCAGAGCTCAAGGTTCTTTTAGGCCTAGAACAGGGAGTTCACCTGCTCAGACTTCTGGTGAGGGCAGGGGTCAGTCCTTTCGTAAACAGACCCAATGACCTGCCTTTTCAGCTGCCAGTAGATTCTCGTCTGGCAGCTCCTTTGGGAGGAAGACTGTCTCTTTCCAAAGAAAATTGGGATTTAATTACTCAAGACAGATGGGTGTTGGATATCATTCACCACGGTTACAGGTTTTATTTCCATACATTGCCGCCTTTCAAAGGCATGCCAGACGTTCCTCCTCCACAAAGAAAAGAGGCTCACAAGCAAATTTCTCAGTTACTCCAGATGGGGGCCATTCAGCCAGTCCCTGTATCAGAAAGGGGCCTAGGATTTTATTCTCGCCTGTTCCTAGTACCAAAGAAGGGGAACACGTGGAGACCAATTTTGGATTTATCTCTCCTCAACACTTATCTGGACATTCCCAAGTTCAAGATGTTGACGTTACAACAGCTTTTACCTCTGCTGGGCAAAGATCACTGGATGGTAACTTTAGATCTCAAGGAAGCTTACCTTCATGTGCCTATAAGGCTAAGTTGCAGGAAGTATCTGCGGTTTCGAGCTGGAAATTCTCATTATCAGTTCTCTGCATTGCCCTTTGGCTTATCTACTGCCCAGAGTATTCACAAAGGTTCTGGCTCCAGTGATAGCTTACTTCAGGCTACAAGGAATTCAAATCTATCCTTACTTGGACGACTGCCTGATTCTGGCTCAAGAAAAGGAAGACCTTCTACAGCATCTGGAATATGTTATAGCAGTGCTAAGATGCCTAGGGTATTCTGTGAACGAAATAAAGTCCAGTCTAGTACCCTCTCAAGACGTGCTTTCTGGGTGTGAGACTGAATACAGCAGCCCAGATGGCCTTTTAACCCCGGACAAACAAAAGAGTCTATCACTTTACTTCCATCAACTATCTCATCAGTCCGTGCTGACTGCAAGGACAGTCCTTCAAGCATTAGGGTTCATGGCATCTTGTATTCTGGTGCTTCCCAATGCCAAACTGCATATGAGGAAGCTACAATGGTATCTCAAAATGTATGGACACAGCACTGCCAGGATTTGGACACTGTCATTCAAATAATACCTTGCCTTCAAAAAGAATTTTTGTGGTGGGCTCAGGAATGTCACCTAAACAAGGGACTCTCTGTGACCCGCCAGAGGCGAGTCAGATTTTAACGACAGATGCCTCGGACATTGCTTGGGAGCTCATCTAAATGGAAAGTGGATACAAGACAAGTGGCCTGCCAGACTACAGCATCTACATATCAACATGAAGGAGATGTTAGCAGTCCAGTTTGCATTAATGGCTTTCAAGGAGTTACTTCTTCCAGGGCAGGTGTTGATTCTAACAGACAACACAACTGTCATGTGGTACATCAACAAGCAAGGGGAACACATTCTTATCCTCTATGCAGGCAAGCAATGATTTTATGGGAGACTGCGCTAAGCTTGCAATTAACTCTTCAGGCAAGGTTTCTGCCAGGAGCACAGAACTCCTTAGCAGATGTGTTAAGCAGACGAATCATGGATCCCCACGAGTGGAAACTGGATCTTCATGTATTTCAGAAATTGACAGTGTCATGGGGAACTCCAGACATAGATCTGTTCGCTTCTCCACTAAACCACCAGCTGCCAAAGTTTTGCACAAAGGAGTTTCATCACACAGCTTGGAAAGTGGATGCTCTGTCTTTCAGTTGGAAAAACCTTCATGTGTATGCCTTTCCACCTCTGCCTCTTCTTCCAAAGGTGCTATTAAAAGTCAGACAAGACAAGCCAAGGATGATTTTGATAGCTCCAGATTGGCCTCGCAACACTGGTACCCACTACTAAGGAGTCTGGTAAGGAAGCCTCCATGGCCTTTACCTTTGATTCCTCATCTGTTATCTCAGAAGGACGGTCATCTGCTCAATGTCAAGCTTCACTCTCTTCATCTAACAGCCTGGCATATTCTGTGTTGAAACACAGCAGGTCTCAACTTCCTCAACAAGTTTTAAATGTGATTATGGAAGCTAGAAGACCTAGTACAAGGAAAGTGTACGCAGAAAAATGGAAGAGATTTTTATTTTGGAGTACAGCAAAGAATTTGGAGATTTCTGAGCCTAATTTGAGTGTGGCTCTTCAATATCTTACTGAGTTATTGGACAAAGGTTTGTCCTTCTCTTCCATTAAGATTCATGCTGCAGCAATTTCAGCTCACTATGATTGTGACCCACCATTGTTTTCGCATCCTTTGTTGAAGCAGTTTCTTAGAGGGGCAAAGAATATAAGACCCCCACGTAGAGCTCCTACTCCTGCTTGGGATCTCAGTTTTGTGTTGGAAAAACTTACTCTACAACCTTTTGAGCCTGCGGCTACTGCTGAATTGAAATACTTGTCATGGAAGACTGCTTTTCTGTTGGCTATTACTTCTGCAAGAAGGGTGTCTGAGTTGCAGGCCCTTATGGCAGTAGAGCCCTTTTGATTTTCCATAAGGATAGGGTATCATTACGTACTAATCCTTCCTTTATGCCTAAGGTGGTTTCTAGTGTGGCTTTAAACCAAACTATTCATTTGCCTACTTTTTATGCAGACCTCAAAATAAAGGGGAAAAGATTTTGCACACTTTAGATCTACACAGGCAATTGCGTTATTATTTAAGCAGGACTAAGGATTTTAGGCAGTCTCAGCAGTTGTTTGTTTCTTTTGCTTTGAGTTCAGGGCAAGCCTGTGTCAAAACAAACTATTTCTAGGTGGATTGGGTTTTGCATTGCATTTTGTTATTCCCATCATGGCAAGGAGATTCCAGCTGGGATTAGGCCTCATTCCACTAGGGCTACTGCCACTTCAACAGCATTTCTAAGGGGGGTGGCAACTAAGGATATTTTGGAGGCAGCTACTTGGAGTTCAGTGCATACTTTCTCTAAGCATTATCACCTTCCTATCTACTCTAAGTCTAGGGCTGGTTTTGCCACAGCTGTTTTGCAAGGCATGTTGTCAGCTCCTACTTCTTTATGATTTGCCAGCCTCCCTTACCTCTGCTTTGGGATTCTACCCAATAGTAAGGACTGCAGCAATGTGGAACGAAGAACATAGTACAGTTTTGTACCTACCATAAATGTAGATGTTCGAGGATCCACATTGCTGCAGTCCAATTTACCCTCCCTCCTTCCCCTCTGTGTTTAGGGGTGATTGTGTAGGTGAGGTTATATGTTGATATTTTTGTATATATTTTTGTATATATTGTACATATTTTTGGTGCAGGTATTTTGGGCCTTGTCTTTTTAGGGTCTTCTGACATCTGGGGCAAGAAAAGACTGAGGATATGACGTCGGTCATGCGCATTAGTACCCTGACGTACTGACGTCAGTCTAATGCGCCCTGACCGACGTCAGCCATATACTCTGGTATTCGGGCCGACTGGACAGCGGACTACCCAATAGTAAGGACTGCAGCAATGTGGATCCTCGAACATCTACATTTATGGTAGGTACAAAACTGTACT
Source organism: Protopterus annectens (assembly GCF_019279795.1). Taxonomy (NCBI): domain Eukaryota; kingdom Metazoa; phylum Chordata; order Ceratodontiformes; family Protopteridae; genus Protopterus; species Protopterus annectens. Next base: position 215,488,576 of record NC_056740.1, read on the forward strand.
TTCTTTATGCAAAACGGATATCATATTTTCTAAAGATAATTAAGCGACTGGCTTAGTGAGTTGTTTGCATATGTTTTTGATCATTTTTCTTACTTCGTAGATGCTAAGTTGGTGGCATTTTGTCTTAATTTAACACCTAGACTGGATTAGTGAATTGTTGCAGCAAACTCAAAGTGTCTGAACGTGTTTCTTGTTGGAACAATGGTGTCTGTTATCTACTAATATTGGGTTATTGTTTTGTACTGTATGCTTGTGCAACTTAATCTCTTACCCTTGATATAACTTGTGTTTGGCCTTCTAGTTCTATGTTTTGTTCCTTACACTGGAGATATCATGATGCCAACTCTCTTAACTATTGTAACACTAACTGCATAACTACTGTTATTGATTTCTCTCTCCCAATCATTGAGGTCCACTAGTACACATCTATTGGCACCTCTGAGTCAATTCTACATTTACGGAGTTACTAATTTGTGCTACCTCTCTCCCTTCTACCACAGGAAGCCCCCTAAGCTAACCCTAACTACGCGTGGCTCCTCAGAACATCGCTCCTACCTGACAACAACCAAAGCATCTACCCTATTCTCAGTGATAGACCAAAAAAGGTTGTGCTTACTCGAACCTGGGATTTTATTTCTGTTACTTAAGTGATAAAACATCCCTCCAAAGTGCTTCTTTACTGTAAGCACTGGCAGTCGTTTCACTCACCTAGTGCTGGCTCTAAGACCTTGAGAACTCTGGGCGGTGTATGCCCCGCTCAGCCCTCGCTGGCTCGGGCTCCGCTCCTCCTCCCTGCTCCCTTATCCCACCCGCCCCCAGTACCTCCACATTTATAGGAATTGATAACCCCTCCCAAGTACCCCTCTGCAAGCTATACGCCCATCAATTTCCTCCTTACTCCTCCCACTTCCAGCTCCTCCCACAATTCCAAAGATAAAACTAAAGCATCTTCCCTTCCTAGTACACTTTCCACCCGTCACCATGGCCAAACTCCCCTCTTCCACAACCCTCCTCTCAAGTACCCTACTACTCCTTTTTGCCTATTTTTTAACCAAGTATGAAAACCAAACTCTTATAGGTCTCTCCCATCCTAAGCGCTCCACCAATTGCCATACTAATCATTCGGCCATAACTATCCCACCAATGCCTAACTCTTTTAAAACAAAATCCCCCAATTTAGCCCAACTCACCCTCCGTTACCCTAAAATTTCAAATAATAAAAATCACCTCAAATTACTATTCAAACTACAAAGACTACAAATTCACCTGAAAAATAGTATTACCATTTATGGCGATATCCACCCCAACCCAGGTCCCCCTAATGACCTAGACTCTAACCCCACTAAACTTGTTCGTAACTCTACTGACTCCCTTCTAGTATTACACCTGAACCTAAGAAGCATTAATAACAAGGTGCACAATCTGCACGCTATGTTAGCTACTCATTCCCCTGACATTATGTGTCTAACTGAAACATGGCTAAAACCCGCCACTAAGGACGAAGAGATTCTCCCTCCCGGGTATAATATCTTCAGGGCAGACCATGTAAATAAACGGGGTGGAGGTATAGCTGTTATGTTCAGGAATACACTGAATATTATTAAGAACCCAACACAACCTCCTATAATCTCTAACTTAGAACTTATTGCCCTCAAGCTATGCTTAAACACGCAAAAATGCATCAACCTCATAGTTATTTATATCCCACCAGGGAATAACATTGAAAATCTCGAGCTAATACTGTCCTGGCTAGCCACTAGTTACCCACAAGAAACCATAGTACTTGGGGATGTCAATATAGACTGGTCCCTATGTTCCTCCCATTCAACCCCACTACCTATTAACCTACATGGCTTTTCCCAAAATATAACATGTCCAACCAGACTGGGCAATACTCACCAAAAAGAAACCACCATCGATTGGATCCTTACCAATAAAGATTCAATTAACTATACCACCGGGACCCTTCCAAATGACCTCAGTGACCACCTAATTACCTATATTATTAAACATAAATGCCCAACTTTTAACCCCCCCTCTATAGATTAATTAGAAACAAAAAGAACTTTGTCCCACAATTATTCCTTGCAGATCTAAAATCCTGCAACTGGTCCATTTTAAAATCTCTACCCCTAGAAGAGAGTGTTTCCCACTTCAATAATACATTCCTAAGCATACTAGAAACACATGCCCCGAATCGACTAATCAGATCCAAAATACGTATAGCACCTTGGTTAACTAGAGAAACCAAAAACAAAATGAGACTCGGAAATCAGGCCTGGGTCAAATGGAGAGCCACTAAAACCCCCCAAGATCGCATAATATTTCAACAGCTAAGAAACACTACCAAAGCAGCCACTACCCAGGACAAAAAACAATACTTCTGTCACCTCCAGAATAAACACCAGAACAATCCAAAGAAGTTCTGGGCAGGATTTAACAATCTCCTTCACCCAGGTAAAACTACCACCCCTACCCCTGAGAAGCAAATCGGGAAAGATGCAGAGGTAGTAGCCAACACCTTTAACTCCTTCTTCACCGCTACTATCCAATCCCTTGCTAGCCAACTAACCTCCACTGCCCCACCTTCCTCCAAATCTAATGAAGCTGCCCGCATCTCCTTTAACCTAAACCCTGTCTCTTCCTCCTACATTTGTTCCCTCTTAAAAAAACTGAAACCAACCACCTTGGCGGCTGATCACCTCCCAGCGGAATATTTACAAATAGCATCCGAAGTCATTGCCTACCCCATATCTATCTTGATCAACAGAACTATTACCGAAGCCACTATTCCCTCTTCTTGGAAGACTTCTTATATCATCCCTCTACATAAAGGAGGCACTTCCACTGAAATATCTAACTACAGACCAATAGCAATCCTGTCTCCAATAGCGAAAATTATGGAAAGATGTGTTCACAAACAACTCCTTCACTACTTAACCCTTAATCGACTCTATCTAACTCCCAACATGGTTTCCCCCACCATAGTACTACTACTGCCCTCCTTTCCTTTATCGACTCCATTAATAACAATCGTAACAACAAACTAATATCCTCCGCCTCTTTCTCGACCTATCGAAGCGTCGACATGGTCAATCACCAACTCCTGCTTAATACCCTCGAAAGTCTAGATCTGAGTACCCCTGCACTAAGCTGGTTTAAGGCGTACCTCACGGGTAGGCAACAAGCTGTCCTATGGCAAGACAAACTATCAGACCTGCTCTCAAATACCATCGGTGTTCCTCAGGGCTCTATTCTTGGTCCTCTTCTCTTTTCCATCTTCATAAACAACCTGCAATCAGTCATCCCTAAATCTACCTGCATACAATATGCTGATGACTCTACCCTGATCTGCTCCGCTGTCTCCCTATCAGAACTCCAAACTACTACTCAACTCTGTTTTACCTTAGTTGAGAAATGGTTCACTGACTTGAAACTCCTACTTAACCCAACTAAAACTAAATTACTCCTATTCTTCCCGAACGCCAATACACCCTTCCCAATGAACTCCCAAATACTAACAGTATTCCTTTTCAAATTAAATCCATCAATGGAACCATCATAGCCCCTGTTGCCAGTACCAAATTACTAGGTGTTACCATTGACTACAAGCTAAAATTTGACATCCACATTACCCAAACCATCAAAACTGTCAACAAAAACTTGGATCCATGTACAGAATAAAAAACTTCTTAACCCCTTTGACCAAACTAACGATTGCCCGCACGCATCTCCTCTCCACCTTACTATATGCATCCCCAGTCTTTTCCTTCCTCAGTAAACGTGAACTTAACATGCTCTCTCTTGCTTATAACCATATTGCAAGGTTCATAACAGGTTCCCCATACCGCACCCACCACTGCCTTAACCTTAGGAAACTTGGTTGGTTGGAACTACCCAATCTTCTTAAACTTAATCAACTAACCGAAGCCTTTAAAATAATCCACTATCCCGACAGAACTCCCTCACTGTGTAGTATTTTGGCCCCCTACTCCAACCTTAACTCTCTTAGATCTGCTAATACCGTCCTGATATTAACAACTAAATCTAAGAACTCAGGCGGTGATGCCCTGTATGCCAACTCCATTGGAAAGCCCTGGAACTCCCTACCAAAGACCCTTAGACTCATGACCTCACATCAACAGTTCAAATACAACCTCAAAAGCCATCTTAAGCTACAATGGCTATGCCCATGCACAGAACCCGACTAACTTACCTAAATTCCTCTACTTATTACTCGCCCTGATTAGCTAGTTCTTCGACCATTATTCTCACAGTGTTTATCCTATAACACTAATTTGTTTAAAATGCAGATTTGTTACTTGTACTTATATTAAGTCTTTGTTATTTCCTATTTTTATATTGTAAATGTAACTTGCTCTCTCCATGTATTGCTTTTATGTTGGAGCTTTTCTCCCCGGGCCTCTACTGAAAAGGGATATGTATCCAGTTGGACTAGCCCGGTCAACAAATGTAAAATAAAATAAAATAAATAAATAAAATACTTTAGCCTTTTTCTGACTGATTTTTAGTCTTGAATTTGTTTAGTGTGTCTAGGTTTTCCATGTTTATCGTCCTGTTCTTCTCCTCCCGTTTTGTGTCCCATTTGGCACTCTTTTAATTGTAGTTTTGTGTACGCTTTTCCTCCTTGGTGTTTTTTTTTTTTTTTTTTTTTAGGGGGTTTCTGTAGTTAGCTCTTGGTCTGTGTACTTTTGTGTGTGGATGGACTTTCAGTGCTCGACCCTTTGTTAGTGTTTTTCAGATTGGATTTGGTTTGTGTGTGTCTGATTGGGATGTCTGACAAGCTGTCAAGGTTTAAGAGACGCTCCTTGTACAGTCGGAAAATGCCCGTCTCTGACTCCCACAAGGAGTGCTTCTGTTGCCTCAGCGCCAGCCACCTAGAGATTGAATGCAGCATTTGTGCCGCATTCAACTCCAGGACCCTGGTTGAGCACAGAAACCAGCTTCTACTCAGTGGGATGGTTCGGGGGGGGGGGGTCCCTTGGTCAGGTAGTCCTTGACCAAGCATGGCCCCTGTGAGCATAAGAGAAAAGCTACCTGTTCCTCCTCTTCTGGATAGGTCTGTGGTAAGAAAAAAAAACAGCAAAGGAGATGAAAGCGAACAAACCAAAACTCAAACCAAATCAAAATTCGCTTACAGATGTATATGATTTTGTTAGGGTTATTTGAGCAGATTGAGTTGGTTGGGTTAACTATTACCAATTGTCATTATTGGATAATTGTTTAACTGTTGATTCATTTTCTTTTGAATGTTGTCAGTATTTAAACGAGCTTTTGAAGCATTATTTCTGTTTGGATTTCTGACGAAGAAGCTCGAAAATGTATTTTCAGTGTTTAGCGTTAATTTTATCTGTCTTGCTGCTACCAGTTTTATTCCTTTGTTGCTACAAAAATAAACTACTTGGAACTTTACAGCTCGTGGTCTCGGTGCCCTTATTTGGTTCTCGAAAAGAATTTTGATTTGGTCTGTGGTAAGAAACCTAGGCTGTTGGATCCCATTTCTCTAGAGCAGACTCCAGCCTTAGCAGGGTTGGACCCGGGATCTTGGATCTGAAGCCCACCAGAGGGTCGACGCCTGGATCCAAAGCCTCTGGTCCTAGTTGTTCGGATCCAAGGGTCTCTGAGTTGACTCCCAGATCTGAGGCCTTCGGATCTGCGCTGGAGCAAACCTGTTGTAGGTCAGATCCTATCGGATCCGAGGGATTTGAGAGCTCTTTCCTCAGATCCTTTTATTTCCTCGGGTCTGATACGGTTGGATCTGAGACCCCGTGTCGGATCCTATTGTTGTTGAGGACCTTCCCTCGGAACCTCTGAGAGGGGATCATTTGTTTACTCCTCCACGTAGGAGCCGTTCCCCAGACTATCGGGGAAGGCACTTGGGGTCCTGACACAGATCTCCAGCAAGGTCCTCTATTTCTTCCCGATCCTCCTGGACCATCCTCCCTTACAATATGGACAGGATGATGCAGTCCTTTTTGAAAGCTCAAATAGAGTTATGGCTTTTGGCTTCCCCAGCCCACAAGACTGGGGGACCTTCTCCTACTCCCCAGTTCTTTTCTCCTTGTCTGACCTCTCAGGGATTGGACTTAGGGGAGCCTGTGCAAGGCTAGGAGGCAGTGGGTGTCTCTGGAACTCCCTTTGTCCCTACCCTATCAGAGTCTATGGCTAGTTCTGCTCCCCTTCTCCTGGGGCAGGCAAGGTCACCAGTCCAGGTTGTTGCCCCGGAGTCATTGCGGGCGGGTTCAAGTCCGGGCCTTTCAGACCATTCTCTGCCTCTTGGTGCTTTGGGGCTTGATAGTTCCAGTTCTCAGGAGCATTGGAGGTCCTAGCAGGGTCTGCTTCTTCCTCCCTTGTGGTGTTATCTGCGGTGGATGGAGAGAGGGCTTCATCCAGTCCCTCCACTTTCCATGTGGTGGAAAGATCTCTCTCTCTCTGCTACCAGAGTAGTCTCCCCTGCTTTCCAGGCTCCATCCTAGCCTCAGATTTTGAGCAGACCCTCTCATCCTGCTCCTGATCAGCCCATTCAACCTAGACTCCAGGGGGGAGTTACCCCTGTCGAGGTCACCACCTCTTCTGAATCTTCCACTGAGCCTCTCATGGAGGAAGTTCCTTGGAAGAAGACATGTAAGAGGAGACATCTTGACTCCCCGATGGAGTCTCTCACAGACGACATGGATATTGATGAAGGTGGTGGGTCCCCAAGGTCACCATCAAATGACATCTCTTTCAGGGACATTCTGGAGATTCTTAAGGCCAAGGGCAGTTGATCTGCCTAGCCTCCATCCTCGAAGGAAGATGTGTTTCTGCAGGCTTTTGGTACAGGCCCATCTACCTCTTGGGTGTGTTCCCCTGCTGACCCCTTGATCAGTCTCATTGCCAGCAGGTTTTGGAAAGAACCCAATACAGTGGAGCCAGTGCCAGAGAGAGTGGACAAGTTTTTGAGCCCCTTTCTGACGAGGCCTTTTGGTCCAAGGCAGTCCTGGGTGATGCGGTTGTGGTAGCTGCTGCCACCATGATAGAGCTGGTGGAACAAAGTTCATCTGTCCATCCTCCCTTCTTAGAGTCGAGAGTGATTGCTGATTCGGAAAGCGGGTGTTTTCATCGGCCTCGTTTGGCCTGTGAGACTTAAACTGCCTGACACATTTCACCCATCTTCAGAGGGATTTGATAAAGGAGCTTACCACTTCCTCTCTGAGTCAGTGCCTGCAGAGGACTTTAAGACCATTTCTCCCAAGCTGTCCACTCTCATGTCCATAGCTAATTCATCCATGAGGTTGATATCCAGTGCTGCATTGGGTACCTCATGGGTGGTGGGTACAGGCATTGCCATTGGGCGTCATGCCTGGCTTCACTTATACGGGTTAGCAGAGGCCTTTAAGGCATCGTTCATCAAAGCTCCCTTCGATGGTTCAACCCTGTTTGGACCAACCATTAAGGAAACTTTAACCCACCGTGAGCAAGAAGGGAAGACACTGTCGGCCGTAGGGATCAAGTTCTCTACCCCCCCAAATGCCCTTTTCCAGGACCCAGCGGGGAACAAGAAGAGTTGGTTCCATAAGTCGCAGACTTCCTTTTAGGAAGCTCAAGAAAACTCCTTTTCCATGGGACGGGGGAGAGGCATCAGCAGTCAACGCCGCCCTAGGGGCAGAGGAGGCCTGCAGACCCAGGGCTCCACGGCACCTTTTTATGAGAAGCCCTTTCAGTGTGCCTGAGGTGTTGTCCGACTTGTCCCTCCCTGGAGGCAGTCAGCGGCCGTTTATCTTTGCACCCTTCAGCCTGGGCAAACATAACAACTGATGAATGGTTAGTAAGAATTATATCCAGGGGCTGCTGTATTCCCTTTTCTGACCCCCGGCCAAAAAGAAGTACTCTCCTCGACATGCCACCTGATCAGAGTGAGTTAGCCCATCTGCAGGTGACCAACCTCATTCTAAAAAGAGCCATCCAAAGGGTCCCCACAGAACAGAGAGGATCCAGAACTTACTCCTGCTTCTTTTGGGTACCCAAGAAAACAGGGGACCTGTGTCCAATTCTGGACCTCAGTCAGTTAAATCTCTCAGTCAAGAAGTTGAAGTTTCGGATGGTCACTGTGCAGTCCATTGTGCCCATTCTGCACAAGAATGACTGGATGTCCTCTGTGGATCTCCAGTATGCATATTATCATATCAAAATAGACAGGCAGTCCAGGAGATTTACTAACTCCAAAGCAGCTGGAAAGGAAAGTCCTTACACCAGGCCATATATTAAAAGGTATATTCCACAAAATATAGAATATAAGCGCTTTCATTTTAATTTCTTTAAAACTTCATCAACTACACCTAGGTGCTGTCTTACCATTCACTAAGTAGTCCATAAAATAATCATGTGGCACTTTAACTTAATGCCATATATTGAACTTATATCTACATATATAAGTTCAATATAGGGTATTAAGTTAAAGTGGTTAGTATATTGTTAGTATATGTTTAAAGTGAATGTTTTTGTGTACCTCTTTGCTTTAAGAATTGATGCTTTGAGTGTCACATGATTGTTTTATGAACTATTTAGTGAATGGTAAGACAGCACCTAGGTATATCTGATGAAGTTTTAAAGAAGTTAAAACGAAAGTGCGTATATTCTATATTTTGTGGAGTAAACCTTTTAATATATGGCTCGGTGTACGGACTTTCCTTTTCAGCTGCCTTGGAGTTTTTAGTAAGTTTGTGTTAGTTGATGGATCAATCCAGGAGATTTCTCTGCTTTCACCTAGGTTTCGATCACTTCCAGTTCAGAGCCCTGCCCGTTGGACTCACCACAGCTCCCCGGGTGTTCACCAAGTGTGTGGCAGTGGTGGCAGCTCATCTCAGGCTGCAGGGATTACAGGTGTTTCCCTATCTTGGCGATTGTATCCTCACAGCTCCCACACAACATCAGCTGGTGGAGTCCACACACTTTCTTCTTCATTTCTTCGATCAGCTGGAAATAACAGTGAATCTGGCCAAGTCTCCCCTGACCCCATCTCAACAGTTGGAGTTCATAGGCACTCGGTTGGACACTACCTCTGAGATTGCAGCTGTTCCCCTTCAACGCATGCTTCTTATCCAGTCTCATGTGCAATCTCTTCTAGAGCAGTGCCGTCCTCCAGTGTCACTCGTTCTAAGACCTCTAGGTTCTATGGCAGCATAGGTTCATAGGTAGGTACTAGGCTATTGGCCATAGGGCCTATATAAGCCTAGCCAAATGGTACCCTGGCTTTTGCCAACCAAGAAAATTATTTTCCTGTGCCCCTGTCAAGCAGAGCCATAGAAGAGATCCCCGGGGTGAATTTTCTATCTCCCATCCAATCATCAAGATTTTTCTTGGACTGCTAATGAGGAGCTTTGTTTGATATAGATAGGTAGTTTGTTCCTGAGTATGGGAAGTCTCTGGGACAGGAATCTGTCCCTCCAGCATGTTCTGTTTATTGTAGTGACAAGGTTTAAGTCCCTAGAGCGTGTATCTCGGAGGAATTGGGATTTCTTTACGTGGAGCATGTCCAACAGCTCTGGGTTTGACATAGGCAGATATCGCCTCTGAGTAGGCGATATGTGACAGAGTAAAGCTGGAGTTTTTTGAGACAGTCTGAGTAGGGCATCTATTTGAGGCCAGTAATCCTCTTTGTGAGGTATTTCTGTGGCCTTTCCAGTTGTTGTAGATGTCTTGTGAGGTACATACCAAAAGGGGCGTTGTACTCTATAATGGGTCTAATGAGTGTTGAGTAGAGGGGAACAATGACCTCTTTTTTTTCCTGGATGAGAAACCTTTTGTGATGAGGTGTGCCACATAGAAGGATTTCCTGACTACTGTGGCGATGTGATTATCAAAGGAGAGACTACTGTCCACCTGTGTCCCAAGGTCTCTTATCACACTTTCGGTGTTAAGGTGACTACCACCTATGTGGTAGTTCATGGGTACAGAGTTTTTACCAAAAGAGATGACAATGCACTTTTTGGCACTGAGCTTGAGGCCATGGCTTTGACACCGGGCATCTGTCTCAATGAGGCCCTTTTGTAGGATGTCCACATCGTTAGGAGTTTTGATTATGGCTCCTAGTTTGCAGTCATCTGCGAACTTTGTTAGCCAAAGACCTTCTGTGTTAGCCTGTACTTCAGAGAAGTAGATACCAAACAGGAGAGGACCTAGGACTGAACCCTGTGGTACTCCACTTGTCACTGGTCTGAAGTTGGATTTAGAGTCTACTACTTTCACAGTGTGTGTTCTGTCAGTACACCAGTTGGCAACCCATCTTCTGACATATGGATTTATACCTAGTTTAATGAGTTTGTCTATAATTCCAGAGTGGGGGATGGTGTCGAAAGGCTTGGCGAGATCTAGATAGGCTGTGTGAACCACCTTACCCTCATCTACGGCTTTGGTGACCTCTTCAAAGAAGTCTGTGAGGTTTAGGAGACATGATTTGCCTTTTACAAACCTAAACTGGGTAAGGTCCAGAGTTTGGAGATTACCAATGTCATTGTTTATAAGTTCCATGATGATACACGCCATAGCCTTGCAGACCAGGCTCGTCAGGCTAATGGGGTGGTAATTCCTGGGGTCTGTGGTGGCTCCCCCTTTGTGGAGTGGGATAACCATTGCTGTGCGCCATTCAGTGGGCCCAAAGCCTGAGGTGAGGCTATGATTGAACATGGTACTTTGGTATTATTTATCTGGTTCCGCTGGCCAGGTGTTACATGAGAGTTCAGTAGTGGACCCTGGTGGTTCAGTGGTCTGCTAATATGCCATCCTCTGTCAGTCCCTATACAGCTCACTCCAATATGCAGAAGACATCTGTCGTGGTGGATGCACTCTCCAGACCTCATAACAAGCAGGTCTTTTTCTTCCCCAGTTCCGACGGCCATGGTTACCACGGATGCCCCCCTCCTGGGGGGGGGGGGGGCACTTCCAGGGGAAGACTGTCCAAGGGAAGTGGTTCCAGTCAGAGACCAAACTGCACATAAATGTTCTGGAGAGGAGAGCAGTCCGTCTTTCGTGACATTTCAGGACTGCCTTCCTCTAGAGACAGTAGCAGTTCACGCAGACAACATGACTGTTGTGTGGTACATAAACAAGCAAGGGGACACACATTCTTATCTGCTTTGTCACGAGTCCATGAAGGTTTGGGAGTGGGTGATGTCCTCTGGGAGCTTTTTCCTTGCAATGCACATTCCTGGACCATCCAACGTGCTGGCGGACAAGCTGAGCAGGGCTATTCTGATCCCTCACAAACAGTCCCTGAACCTGCTAGTGGCGAAGCAGATCTTCCATTGGTGGGCCAACTGAGCTGCGATCTGTTTGCTTCCCCTCTCAGCCACAAATGCAGTAGTTACTTCGCCCCGATCCCTCCAGAGGGGGAGTCCCCCAGGGACGCTCTGACTCACGAGTGGCCTCCCGGTCTTCTTTATGCCTTCCCTCCATTGCCACTAATTCCGAGAGCTCTTCAGAAAGCAAGATGCCTCAGGACTCAGTTAATCCTCATTGCCCCCTTCTGGCCTTGGCAGGTGTGGTTCCCTCTTCTACCGTTTCATCTGACGCACCCCCCTTGGGTGCTTGATCCTTTGCCGGATGTGATCTCCCATCCGTTGCTCTGGTGCTGCAATCTCTAACTAGGCCCCCTTTTGAGCCTGCTCCATCCTGTGACCTCAGATTTCTTTCTTGGAAGACTGCCTTTTTGGTGGAGATAACTTCAGAGAACAGAGTATCAGAATTGCAGGCTCCTACCATTAAGCCTCCTTATTTGAAATTCCATAAAGATAGAGTGGCCTTGAGACCCAGTCCCTTCCTTTATGCCAAAGTGGCAACTGAAGCTAACCTCAATCAGTCTATCCAACTTCTACTGTTCTTTCTTAATTACGTTAATAAGGGGGAATACATTTTATATACTTTAGATGTTCATCGACAGCTTAGTTTTTATTTGCACAGAACTAAGTCCTTTTGACTCTCAGATCAATTGTTTGTGGCCTTTAAAGTCAACAGGTAGGACCAAGCTATCTCAACTTACCATTTGCCATTGGATTTTTCAGTGCAGCATTTACATATACTCCTCCTGTGGTCCTCCTTTGTCAGGACCAGTTAGGGCTAACTCTACCAGGTCAGCGGCTACATCAGCTGCTTTCTCAGCTCATCAGTCCTTGGATGACATTTGTGCAGCGCAACTTGGTCTTCTCCTCATAACTTAATTTCTCATTACAAACTTGACTTAGTTTCTAGGGAAAGGGCTTCCTTTAGCTCCACTGTTCTTCGGCATGTCCTTCCATAAGGCCACCCAAGAATGTTGGGTAGCTGGGGACTGTGACCCATGCTTGATGAATGGTGGTGACTAAGATAACATCATATTAATAGTTATGTTCTTCCCATAACTTATCTGTGTTATCCGTAGTCACCATTCATCACGATCCCACCCTCCTTCCCTCTTCCTGAGGGACTGGCAAGACTTTAGTGGACTTTTTCTAGTGGCAGATCTTCACTGTTTGTCTTCTTTCTCCAGGGCAAACTCGATCTGAGGGGTAAGAGGGCAGCAGAGCATTATGGGAGGGGAGGAGCTTGAGTTAAACTGTTGTCTAAGTCATAAGGTTCCTAGACCCATATGTGATGAATGGTGACTACGGATAACACAAATACCAAGTTATGATAAGTACATAACCATTATAAATCTAGACCAACCAAATGAAAGGCCAGTGTAGTAACAAAGTAGTCAGGAATCACAAGCTGTATATTTACATAGTAAAGTAAAGTAGTTTTTTCTTTGTGTAATATTTAAGGTTTTTAAATTTGATTGATGGTTAACTACTTAATTGTTTTTGTGATCATATGACCCACTATATGTATTTAAGTAGTGATTTTAATATGGTTGTTATTGCCTGAAGAAACATTTTATATGTGAAAGTTTTACTAACAGTATTAAAAGTTTTTCCTATAAGGCTCTTGGTTCCTGACTACTTTGTTACTACACTTTAGGACAACTTACCAGTGCAGACTTTCCCAAACTAATTGGTACCACCAACCAAACTCAAGGCCATTATCACAGCTTAAAATGCCATAATCTCACAATTTGTACAGGATGCTTGTTTGTGTGTTTTCTGAAAAATCCAGTTGTGAGTGAGTCTTAAAATTTGAGATGTTCATCACAGTCAGTGTTGCAGTACTGATTCTTGGGGCATCCTTCTATGCAGAAGCTCACTGCTACCCTGAATACCAGAGTCTTTCATCATCCCCGAGCTGACGGAAGTCCTCAGCCATTCTGACGTCAGGACTAAGCGGTATGACAGCAGATGCTATCCTCACTTCTTTCTTGTTGTCTAGTCTGATACACAAGGCATCTTTGCTCAGTATTACCAGTCCATCAATTGGCTAGAATCACCAAAGCATTTCAGATGTGTCCTGTTGGGGTCCTTCCTTATCTCTATAACTTATTGTAATTTATTAATGTTTCAAAAGGTTAATAACTGCCTTTTGTACAGGAAACAAATCCTTCCATGCATATTGCCTTTTTTGCTTAGCGCCTCAGCACAATGTATTTAACTGCCCTTTTTGTGCTATGTTCAGTAGTAAGACCATTAGGCAAACGGTCAAATTTCACTAGCAGCACTTGTATTCATATAGAACTGGACGTTTGCACACTGTGGCATTTGATGGTTCCCAGACCATTGTCCTTAAGAAGTGATACTTAAATACACGTGAATTTCTGGGTCTTTATCTTTTCAGATAAGACTTTAAGCCTGCGTAAACTACAAGCACTGCTAGTGACTCCTTGCTGGGTGAGGAAAGTAAACCTTTTTTTTTTTTTTTTTTAATTTTTATGTCTGTGAGTTGCTTTAAGTGATAGAGCTGCTTTCTGTTTTACATTTTCCAGTTTGTTTTCTCTTTTAAGAGATCTGCTTGACCTGGTGTTTTTGTTCTATATGGGAGGTAGTCGCAAGTTATCTAGGCTGCACATTTCAAGTTTTTTTTCATTGGTTAACTTGTTTTCTTGAGTGGTACTTAAAGGAACACTCCACCCTCCCCTACATAAAAACTCAACCCCAAGTTTTCTTTTATCCTTAAAGATTCATCCCTGGCACAGACAGTTCCCTAACTGCATTAAAACGTTTAAGTATTCTTTATTTCTCCCCTTTGGTAGCGTAGAGCTGGTAACCCCACCCCCCCCATCCATTCATCCTGCAGTATATCGCATTGTTTCTGCAGGAATTTATTACGTACCTCCGACATAGTCCAATGAGTAGTTCCACCTGCCTTGGCACTTCACAAAATGTGACGTATGCTATATACCTGCTTGCCGAGGTAACAGCTGTTAGAAAACTTGTGGTCATGGACTTGTGGAGCATTTCGTATTGCTGTGGAACTCTTACCTTAGTGACTGTTTCTGCACGGATTGAAAACTACCTTGTAGGATTGTTTCTATTGCCATTGATACAGCGGCTGAAGGCTTTGCAAGCATAAAAATCAGGCAGTGTTTAAGGTTTTTTTTTTTTTTTTTTGTTACAATGAAAAAGTCTGTGCCTATTTTAAATATTTATGTTTACAACACTTAGAAGCTTGGTAGAATAACACAGGTTTGGCATTAGCATTTATTTTCTGGAGGGTATGATGATGTCGGAACTTCAAATGTCTTGTCATTATCACCTGATGTCAACCGCGAATGATTTTCACTAATTTAACATCAAGAGACAGTTGTCTAAAGAACGCACCAAAAGTACGAGTCAAAAAATCTGGTCATTCTTCATAAAGCTCTACAGTTGCGATGTACTCTTTCACAGTAACAGTGCAGGTTAGCCCAGAACATTAGAAAAAAGTGTGCATGTGTGTATGTATGTCTTTGGCTGAGTTTGTTTGTTCATGTGTGTGTAAATTAATGCGTGTTTGAAAGTAGAAGGGACTGCGTGGCAGTGATCTTGTGTGACTGAATGCCTGCATGAAAGTATGATGTAGTATGATGCGTAAAAGCAGAAGACAGTGTGTGTGTAAGACAGAAAGAATGAACAGTGAGATTGAGTTAACCTTATTTTACAGTCGTTAAGTGCGTACTGGCTTAATGCCGATTCCGTTTCCGTATTCGCGGTTGCTCCTTTTTTTTAAACAGTTCTCAGTTCATCCATGAAAGGTGACTGACATTTTAAGTGGGTTTGTCAGGTTCACCAATAAATAGATTTTAAAAAGTTTTTGAAGAAAAAAAAATTGCAAATGTATATAACCATAGACTGGACTGTTAGTTTACAGATCATAGATTAAATGCTGAAGTGGGGCATAAACAACAGATATCCCTATGTGACTCCACAGGTAAGCTCTGTACACACTGCGGATGCACTCTTATTATATGAGTTCTATCAGTCAACCAGTTTGCCATCGAACATACAGTACGTGGGTTTATATTTAATTTATCCAGTTTGTAATATACCTGCATGGGGATGTACTACAGACCCCAGTCCAGGTGAGGGTATTTTGTGTGCAATCCCATTTTGCACTGCTTCAGTGACGAATTTTGAAGAAATCAACAAGGTTGAGAAGGCAATCTTCCTTTCACAAGACTAAATTGACTTGGTTTGAGAGTTAAAGTACAATATAATCTTTCCTTTCTTTACATACAAGACTGGTTAGAGTATTTTGACTGTAATTACCCTGTTTATTTTATACTGAGCAGAGCTTTATTGCTGTCTTATTCTAAAGACTTTTACAACATTTTGCATCTAGTAAACGGTAAAATAAATGTATTATACTGCAAAAAAAAAAATCACCAATAAATAATTTGAGGTGTACCCGTTTTTTTTTTTTTTGGGGGGGGGGGGTGTATTCCATATGTACTCATCACACTTTCAGGACATAAGGATTTACTAGAGAACCTCACTGCACGAGTAAGCCAATTGTACTTCAAGTAGACACCAATTAGAATGGCATAACAGCTGTGATATTACAATATAATAGACCAGTTGCTTATATGCTGTGAGCATTTACCAATACACAAAAAAAATATTCTCAGATACAAAAAGATTAGTCAGTGTTCGGACATGCAAAATCCCCTGATTACATCTATAATAAAGAAGTTGAAGGAACAGACTACAAACCCTTGTGATGCATATTTCAAAACTTTCTACCTGCACCTCTCAGAATGCAAATTATGTCACTCAATCTCAGATCTATCATGTGAAAGTGAAGTACTGACCAACAAGGTATTAGCATCACATCTAACAGATATATAGACTGATGCACATTTATTATAAAATGTGCAGAAGCCATTGTAGATTTTTGTGCAAGTATGTCAAAACTGAATTTTGGAGAAGGAGAACAGCAACCAGAAGTGCCCTAATCTGACATTCAGGAAGTGCAAAAAGAGAGAGAGAGATAGAGACTCCTGGAGCCGTGTCTCCAAGTGTAGCTATAGCACCTCAAGAAGTGATTTGTAAGAACAAAAAATATATTTGTGGTATAAATAGTTCTCGTAAATTCTCCAAATGTGGTAGACTGTTGAAGGATGCATAGAGTTATACAAACTGTTTCATAACTAAAAAGGATTCTAATGCTAAAAAGCTGTATTATTGGAGTGTCCAAAAAGATTGATTTGTTGTAAATCCTTCAAGACATGCTTAGATAGTGTTAGGGACACTTTTCAGTGATATGTGCAATGTAATGCATATCCCCCTAAATGTATACAATGGTGTCTTATTGTTTTAAAAAAACAGGAGGAGTTAGATGTGGCCATGGGTAAGCATGGAAGTGAGCAGCTGACACCTGCTTACCCATTCTGGGGGAGGGAGGCAGCATAGTCTTGGCACAATAGCAGTATTAAACGTTTAGCAGGTTCTATACTTCAACATTAGTTTGCCACTTTGCTGTGAGGTTGTACAGGTGTGAAAGTATGGCTGCGCCTTCATAGGGTGGCACTGTGAAACTCACAAGGTTGCTATGAGTAGATGTGAATTAGGGCACACTCCCCAGCAGCAGTATGACACTGTAACAGTATCCTTGATCTCCTCACAGGCCCTGCAAGTAGTCAGGTTGTGCCAGGGAAGACTAAGGCTGGTCCAGTGGATGAAGTGACTGAGGGCAGGAGCTGATGGTCATCTGTAAGAAGGAAAAACAACGAAGCAGATATTTGCAAGGGGACTATATCAGTTTGTCAAAGATTCACTTCAGCGAACCTGACTTCTTCAACCCCAAACCACCAACCTTCACTTCCACAAACATTCACATCCATGAATGATTTAAGTAGGGAAAGGAAGCAGGTGGCCAACAGCACAACTTTGCCCTTTTCCCCACTGTAGTGCAATCTCAGAGTTGATATATGTAGTTAGGAGGGTGTGGGAGCGCAGCCCCCACTTGGTTGAGTTTGACATACTGCACTGTGTGTTTCATTGTGGTGTTGGCCAAGTGCTTTATTTTCCCTGGTGAATCTTTTTTTGATGTGAAAGTTCACAGAAGTGAAGTTCGGTGGTTTGTAATCGATGAAGTCAGATTCAGTGAAGTGACTCTTCAATGAAGTGATATAGACCTGTTTACAGGTTAGTATCATTCTTGCAATAGCTGCAGATTTTGCTCCTCTTCAGACTTCAATATCAATATCCATATCCATATCCATTTTGGCTGGATGTAATGACCACTTCCTGATGAGTATAGCCCTCATTCTTGAGAGTTAGACAGCTAGTTAGACTATGCTCATAGAAATCACAGAAAATATAAGACAACCGGGCCATCTGGTCAGTTATGCCTTGTCAGTACCTGCTCTTAGACCTCACCTGCTTTTTTTCAAATGGTAGATAGACTGGCCCTTCTAGAGGTGAATTTGAGAGTACCTATGCAATTATGTCATTGTTAAAGGTAGATAGCATGTCACATTGGTTGATTTGGACTAGAAATTTGTTATAATGAAGCCACACTCACTAGTGAACAAAGTCAGTGGTTTAGCCACATTTCAAAGGGACTTACAACACCTAAAGGACAAATGAGGGGCTAAGACAAAAATGGTTCATGTATCCCAGGAAAAGAGAGCATCACTTGCAATTACACCAGTGAAGATAATCCCCTGAAGCAAGCCATGTAGTCAAAAATCTGGGAATGTTAAAAGATTTTGCACTAATCTTTAATTAGACAACCTTATTCAGTAGTTACAAAAGCTTTTAGAGTAGCACACATGTTAAAAACGGATGTATCTAGTCAGAATAGAGAAGTGTTTATCCCACCCTATCATTAAATATACTGCCCCATTCTGTACCTTCCTGACGTATAGGTTCATATGTGATTACTAGGCTAATGACCACAAGGGCCTTTTTAAGCCTAGCCATTCACCCCAAATCTTTGATGAGTTCTGATACCCTTGATAAGTGTAAGCAGGGACCTGGGAGATGAGCCATTTACAGGTTGCCTGTGTCTATTAGAGACACAGGTGCCAAACCAGGGATGAATTTCCAGTTCCCCATCCAGTTGTCCAAGTTGCACTTGAACTGGTTTAAGGAGGAACTCTGCTTCACATTGAGAGGGAGCCTGTTACATAGAAGGGGTACATACCAGTCTCTCCAGCAGGTCCTATTTATAATCACAAGCAAGGTTTAAGTCTTTAGAACAGGTAATTCTGGTGCTGTTTGTTTTGTGTATATGCAGGAGGTCCATCAGAGTGGGGTGTGACAATGCCCTGTATGCCAGGAATGGATCTCCCCTCAAAAGGATGTAGGGGACAGAATACAGGGATAGGGCCTTGAGGCAGTCGCATAGGATATTTTACTTATGCCCTGTATTCTTTTGGTGAAGAACCTCTGTGGACATTCCAGTTGTTGGATATGCTTGGTTAACTACATACCAAAGGGGGCACTGTACTCAATGATAGGTCTGATGAATGCCAAATACAGTGGAGCAATGACTTTCTTGGACTTAGATGCCATACCTTTTTTATAAGTTGTGCAACATAGAATGATTCCCTCACTACTGTAGACACATGATGGTCAAAAGCTAGATTACTATGTGTATCCCTAAGTCCCTGACTACTGGGTCAACCCTAAGGGGTGTGTTGTCAGTATGATGGTTACCAGGGATGGATGACTTCCCAAAGGATACTATTATGCATTTCTTAGTATTTATTTTTAGTCCATGGCTCTGACACCAGCTGTTTGTCTGTCAGTCCCTCCTGGAGAACATTTGTGTCAGTGTCGGATTTAATGACAGCTCCTAATATGCAATCATCTGCACACGTCTGAGAAGTAAACGCCAAAAAAGGAGCGGTCCAAGGACTGATCCCTGAGGGACTCCACTTATGACTGGCCTCTTTGTAGAGGTGGACTCCCCAATTCTAACGTCCTGGGTCCTGTCTTTGAGCCAGTTGGCTACTCATCAGGTGACATACGAGTTTGTACCTAGCCTCTTTAGTTTGTCAACAATGCCCGAGGGGGTATTGTGTCAAATGCCTTGGCCAGGTCAAGTTAGGCAGGGTGCACCATTTTTCCCTCATGCATTGCTTTGGTGACCTTCTCAAAGAAGTCAACCAGGTTGAGTAGGCATGATCTGCCCTTGACAAAACCAAACTGAGTTGGGTCCAGTGTCTGGATGTTTACTGTATCTCTATTAACTCCATGACAATTCTTTCCATGGCTTTACATATAAGACTAGTGAGACTTATAGGTCTGTAGTTTCCAGGGTATGTAGGGTCCTTTGTGCAGAGGGATGACTGGTTGCTGCTCTCCATTCATGAGGCACAAAGCCTCTTTGGAAGCTATAGTTAAATAGTGATTCCAGATACCCTGAAAGGTCATGTTTCATGCTATTTAGAAGCATCCAAGGATATTGTCTGGGTCCATTGATGCAGTGTTCTTGGTCTTAGAGAAAGCATTAAGAACCTGTTCCCTAGAGGTAGTAGGAGGAGTTGTATTTGATTGTATTTCCTGAGGGAAGGTTGAGGGGGAGAGAGGGGTAAAGTTGAAGCTGAATTTAGCCAGGAGGTTTGCTATATCTTCTGGCTTTTTTAAATTGTGCAAATATATCTGTAGACCCCTTACTTATGAATAGACACGTATGATCTGTGTAACTGTACATTTCAGTTTGAGTGTGGTTTTTTTTTTTGTAATTTCTCCAAATCTTTTGAGTTTCTATTACCGTGACAGAAATTTTAAAAGACCCATTGCTCCTACTGCTATTGGAACTAGCTGGGTATCTTTCTTCCACACTGCTCTCATTTCTGCTTGCAAATCCTGATATTTTATGACTTTATGTGTGTCCCTCTGTACTCAACACACTGTAATCACTGGGTGTGGCGATTTCAACGATGAATACTACTTTTGTCTTCTTTTCTTGGGCCACTAGATATGATTTTCTATTATCTGCCTTTTGAAAATGTGTTGGTAATGGATGATCCCATGTGATGTAGACTTCATCATTTTTTATAATACTTTGTGGCCCATATTTCCAGTGTTTTTCAGCCACTTCAATACCTTAATGTTTGTGCAATCCCCAGTGCAACAGTCATGCCACGTTATTACGCTTTTCAGTATACAGCCCTTCTGTATTGAAGGGGCTGCCACCTATATGGTAATTCGTGGGGGGTTTGTTTTTCCCATACAGGATGACTATGGATATTTTGTCATTTAGCGTGACGCCATGACTTTGACACAAGGTGTCCATCTCAGTAAGGCCCTTTTGGAGGATGTCCGTGTCAGCCGGAGAGTCAGTTATGGCTCCCAGTTTACAGTCATCAATGAACTTGGTTAGTCATAGTCCTCCTATGTTTGTCTGTACTTTGAGAAGTATATGCCGAACAGTAGGGGTCCTAGGACCGACCCTTGTGGGACACCACTTGTGACTGGTTTAGAGTTGGACCTGGAGCCCGCTATTCTTACCGTGTGAGTTCTGTTTGGAAGCCAGTTGGCTACCCATCTCGTGACATAGGGGTTTATGTTCAGGCTGGTGAGTTTTTCCTGTAATACCTGAGTGGGGAATGGTGGCGAAAGCCTTGGTGAGGTCAAGGTAGGCTGTGTGAACCACATTTCCCTCGTCTATGGCCTTAGTGACTGTCTTGAAGAAGTCAACCAGGTTTAGTAGGCATGATCTGCCCTTAACAAAGCCGAACTGGGCAAGGTCAAGTGTTTGGAGGTTCCCATTGTCTTTGTTAATGAGTTCCATGGTGATGCGCTCCATAGCCTTGCAGACCAGGCTAGTCAGGCTTATGGGGCGATAGTTACCAGGGGCAGTTGTGGCCTCTCCTTTGTGGAGAAGAATATCCGTTGCCATGCGCCATTCTATGGGCATGTAGCCTGTGGAGAGTCTGAGGTTAAACAGCATGTTTAGGTGGGGGGGGGGGGGGGTTAGTTCATTCTGTAGTTCATGCAAAATGCAGCCTGACACCATCTTGTCCCATTGATGCTGTGTTTTTGGCTTTTGAAAGGGCTGATGTCCTTCAAGGATGCATCTGCAGTCCTAACATATGAGTTGTCCTGCCTCAGGCAGCCCTTCGGTCGGCCGGATTCCAAAGTCTGGGTCTGGCCTCGGCTGATGTCGCACTTCACCCGACGTCATAGCTGCTGGGGTATAAAGGCATCAGCCGACGCCATTTTCCTCAGTCTTTCTTGCCGCGCGGTGCCCGAAGCAGAAGCTGTTCGCAAGTGCCGGTCGGTCAGATCCAGAGATCTCTACTACCGAAGACTTCTAAAAAAGCTAAGTACCCCGTTGGGGACTCTTTCTTGCCTCAGCCGATGTCAGACAAAGTAAATAATTGTTTAACTTGTGGGAAACAAATACCTCATAAGGATTTCCACTTTTACTGCCTTCCTTGCTTAGGCCCAGACCACGACGTATCAGCTTGTCTAGCCTGTGCTTCCTTCAACCGACGGACGCTTAGACGTCGGTCGGAGTTTGCAGAAGAGTTTTTTGGTCCCGCTTTTGCATATAAAATGCCGTCGGAGACTCCGACTACACAATTAGCTAAAAAGCGCAAGGAAAAGGACCGACACTCGCGGCCCGCGGTTTCGGCTGAAACCACGGTTAGGCCAACCGCGAGTGTCTCGGTTTCGGCTGAAACCGAGTCCTCGGTTCTCCCTTCGGCCGAAAGCATGCCTCCTATAACCGAGGCCTCACAGACCATGGTTGAATCGGCTACTGAAATTACTGCTACAGAAGCAGACTCCCAGGATTTGTCAGACACTATTCCTTTACACATCTCTACTCCTGCACGTGGGGCTGCTAGACCCCCTGCTTCTATGTCTATCAAGGCCTTTTCCAGGGCTAAAGCAGCCAAATCTTCTAAGGCCTTACCTACAAAAGCTCCCTCACACAGGCCTACCTCTAGTTCCCAGATACTCAGCCTGGCTGAGGATCTTATTTCTTTGATCAGGGGATCCCAACCTCACCCAGACAGGGCCTCTCAACCTCCTCCAGATAAGAGGCCTAGGACTGAACCCCCTGAACCTGTCTCTACAGACTATTCCTCGGATGACTCAGATATTTCAAACCATCAGGAAGGCCCATATTCTTCTTATGAGGATTCTGATGCAGAAGACTCCATTCTTTCTGCTTCTCCTCCTGAAGAATTTTCTTTTGGGGAAACCCTACACTCTATGAGGGAACACTTCCAATGGCAGGGCCAGGATTTTTCAGATTCAAGGAAAAGGCTAAGGACTTTTTTACACTTACCACAGCATAGGCCTTTAGCCATTCCTCCAGTACTATCAGTTGTTGATGATGCATATAATGATGCCAGTACTGCCCCTGATTCTCTTCCTCCGGCCCCTGCCAAGCCTGACAGATATTACAGGGTCCCGGACACACACTACCACTTGTATAAGGCTCATGTTGCAGACCCAGAAACCATTTCACAGGGCCCTAAATGTGTGGCAGCTGCCTCTGCCAAAAACCCTCTTCCCTCCAAAAGGGAATCTAGAGCATTAGAGAGATGGGGTAAAAAGGTTTATACATCTGCTACTCTTTCGGACAGGGCCTTAAACTGTCAATTTCACATGATTCAGTACCAGGAATTTTTGTTAGACCAGCTAAATAAAAAACTGTCCTCTCCTGAACCTATAGACCGTAAGTCCCTTCAGGATTTGGTACATAACTCTCAGCAGGTCAGTAATCATTTTTTAAAATGTGGCTATGATGCACTGGAGGCTTCCTTTAGATCAGCTATGACTGGAGCAGTGATTCGAAGGCATGCCTGGTTAAAAGAGCAATCCTTATCAGACCATGTTAAGTCAAAACTCCTGGATGCTCCTATGGAGAAACAAAGTTTGTTTGGCTCCCCTGCACAGGAGGTTCTAAAGAAAGTGGAAGAAAAAGCAAAATCTGTCCAAACAGTCAAGGATTTTTTACAGGTCCAACCTCCTTGGTTTAGCAGAAATTGGCCTTCGAAGAATTGGTCCGTTCCAGACACCTCCAGAGCACAGAGAGGCAGAAATAGACGCCCAAGAGGCAGAGGTCAATCCAGGGATGCCTACAGGGGACGTCAGTGGCAACCTGCCAACCAGAGAAGTGCTGCCACAGCTGCAACTACAACCACTTCCACAGGACAGACACAATGACTTGGCTCTGATTCCGCCTACCAGGGAACAACTGGAAGTACCCTTGGGCGGAAAGCTAGCCTTATTTTCAGACAACTGGCATTACATTACAGGAGACAAATGGACTTTACAAACAATAGACAAGGGCTACAGGTTTCACTTCCACACTGTACCAAAAAAGAGAGGAATGCCAAACCTTCCACCAAGCCAAAAAACAGAGGCTCTAAAGCAAATCAACAACTTACTAAGGATGAGAGCTATAGAAAAGGTACCACCTATGGAACAAGGCCAAATTATTTTACTCCAGACTATTCCTTGTACCAAGAAAAGAAAATCAATGGAGACCTATTCTCGACATGTCCGCACTGAACACATACCTCATTGTTCCAAAATTCAAAATGCTGACCCTCCAGCAACTTCTTCCCATGCTGGGCAAGGAGACTTGGCTGGTGACTCTACTTCTCAAGGAGGCATACCTGCATGTCCCTATATGACCAGATTGCAGAAGACACCTCAGATTTCTTGCAGGATCAGAGCATTATCAATTCTCAGCATTGCCCTTTGGCTTATCTACTGCGCCCAGAGTATTCACGAAATGCCTGGCATCAGTAATTGCTCATTGCAGGCTTCAGGGAATTCAAATTTACCCATACCTGGACGACTGCCTAATACAAGCGGACAACAAGACAAAATTAACAAAAGATTTGGCAAATGTCATACAACTGTTGCAAGCCTTGGGATACACAGTCAACATTCAAAAGTCAAGGCTAGTACCATCCCAAAGGATAACATTTTTGGGTGCAGAACTGGATACAACAACTCAGATGGCTTTTCTCACAGAGGAAAAATAAAAGCAACTACCAGTCTATTTCATGGCATTAACAACACAAACTCAGCTTACTGCAAGGAAAGTCCTGCAAGCCCTGGGTTACATGGCATCCTGCATAATCTTGATCCCGCATGCCAGGCTGCATATGAGAAATTTGCAATGGTACCTAAGGAATCTATGGTCTCAACACAAGCACAGTCTAGAAGCCCAGATTCCAATAATTCCATGCCTGAAAAAAGAATTCCTGTGGT
Source organism: Protopterus annectens (assembly GCF_019279795.1). Classification (NCBI taxonomy): domain Eukaryota; kingdom Metazoa; phylum Chordata; order Ceratodontiformes; family Protopteridae; genus Protopterus; species Protopterus annectens. The sequence goes on from NC_056740.1 coordinate 215,513,154, forward strand.
GGGCTCAGGCCTGTCAGATAAACAGAGGATTGCCTTTCCACAAACCACATCCCAGCCAGACCATCACCACGGACGCCTCAGACCTAGGCTGGGGGGCACACATGGAGGACAAGTGTATACAAGGCTTATGGTCCCAAGACCAGCTGAATCTACACATAAATCTAAAGGAGATGCTGGCAGTGAAACATGCAATCCAGGCATTCAGACCATTCCTCCAACAAGGTCACCTGCTGATAAGGACGGACAATACCTCAGTCATGTGGTACATCAACAAACAGGGAGGTACACACTCATATCCTGTATGCCGGATGGCAATGGACCTGTGGAATTTGGCCCTGAATCTCAACATTCAACTGTAGGCCAGATTTGTACCAGGAAAAGAAAATTCACTAGCAGACACCTTAAGCAGAACTACCACGGATGCTCACGAATGGATGTTGCATCCAGATATCTTCAAAACCATAACAAAGGAATGGGGAATGCCAGAGATAGACCTGTTTGCCTCCCCACACAACCACCAATTGAAGAAATTCTGCTCAAGAGTATACCACCCACTTGCCTGGAGGGTGGACTCCCTTTCCTTCAGCTGGAAAAACCTGTCAGCATATGCATTTCCACCTCTTCCTTTGATGTACAAAGTCCTACTGAAGATCAGAGAGGAACAGCCAAAGGTAATCCTGATAGCTCCAGACTGGCCAAGACAACATTGGTACCCGCTACTGAGAAGCATGTCTCGGGCACACTCATGGCCTCTACCTCTATGTCCCTTACTTCTAACACAGAACAACTACAAGACCCTGCATCCAAACTTGAAAACACTGCAGCTAACTGCTTGGAATATTGCATAAAACAAAATCAACCAGATTTATCTCAGAGGGTTAAGGACATTATCCTGGAGGCACGCAGACCCTCCACAAGGAAAACATATTCAGCCAAATGGAAAAGATACCTCATTTGGAGTGCAGCAAAGGGAGAAAATGTCTCATTGGCAAACATAGCACACATCCTGGAATACTTAGCAGAACTGTTCCACAATGGACTGTCCTACTCCTCCATTAAGATTCATGCATCAGCAATTTCAGCAGAGTACAACATGGATCCTCCTGTCTTTTCTCTCATCCTCTACTCAGGCAGTTCTTGAGAGGAATCAAAAACATAAAGCCTCCAAGGAAACCACCTCTACCTACATGGGATCTCAACTTTGTGCTGGAAAAATTAACACTTCCCCCTTTTGAACCAGCAGCAACAGCAGACTTACAGTTCTTATCTTGGAAAACTGCATTCCTGCTAGCAATCACTTCAGCAGGAAGGGTATCTGAGTTACAGGCATTAATGGCAGTACAGCCTTTCCTTATCTTCCATCAAGATAGAGTGTCTCTGAGAACTAATCCTACTTTTATGCCAAAAGTGGTCTCCAGGGTATCACTGAACCAAGCCATTCATTTACCTACATTCTTCCCCAACCCACAGAACAGGGGGGAAAGACTACTACATACCTTGGATGTACACAGACAATTACGCTACTACCTGGACAGAACTAAGGCCAGCAGAAAAACTGACCAGCTTCTGGTAGCATATGCAACAGGAGTGCAAGGAAAAGCAATTTCAAAACAGACAATCTCAAAATGGATAGGAAATTGCATTAGATTTTGCTACTCTTTTCATGGTAAGACAACTCCTGAAAATATCAGGCCTCACTCCACAAGAGCTACAGCCACCACTACAGCTTTCCTACGAGGAGTGGCTACCAAAGACATTTTAGAAGCTGCTACTTGGAGCTCCGTGCATACTTTTGCCAAGCATTATAATCTTCCTTTATACTCCAGATCCCGAGCAGGTTTTGCAACTGCTGTTTTGCAAGGGATCTTAACTACACCATCATTATCTTAGTGCCTCCTCCCCCAGTTTGGCTATGGTATTCTACCCACATGTTAGGACTGCAGATGCATCCTTGAAGGACATAGTACAGTTTTATACCTACCATAAATGTAGATGTCCGATAGGTATGCATCTGCAGTCAGGATTACCCACCCTCCTTCCCCTCTGTGGTATTCCTAGGGTACTTACCCCTCTTTTAGCTAGCTGGGGGAATCTATTATGGTGTATTTGTTTGTATGTATATATGTATATATATTTTGCTTTCTACTGTTTGGAATTATCTGCATTTATCCAAATTTAGCCTTCCTAGAGGGCACCTGGCATCTGGGGCAAGAAACACTGAGGAAAATGTCGTCGGCTGATGCCTTTATACCCCAGCAGCTATGACGTCGGGTGAAGTGCGACATCAGCCGAGGCCAGACCCAGACTTTGGAATCCGGCCAACCGAAGGGCTGCCTGAGGCAGGACAACCCATATGTTAGGACTGCAGATGCATACCTATCGGACATCTACATTTATGGTAGGTACAAAACTGTACTTTTTCACCTGTGCGCCTGTGATTTTTGGGACACTACACTTTTCCAGTATTGTTGTGGGCCCTTTTGGCAGTGAGAGGGGGGTGAAGTTTGCACTGAATCTATCTGCCAGGATGTTGGCAATATCAGTAGGTTCAGTATATTTTATGCTATTTTGCACTAGTTCAGTGCATATCTGCGAGTTGCCACTTAGATTCTTAACATAGCTAAAGAAGGCTTTGTGGTTATCTTTTGAATCCTTGGCTATTTTTCTTTCGAAGTTAGTCTTGGATGATTTCATGAGGGACCTTAGTTTCTTACTGATACTGATCAGGGATGTCTTTCCTTCTTGGGATTTGCTTTTTTTCTGAACTAGTTTCCTCCTTCTATTGTATAGCCTGTTTATGGCATGGGTCCACCAAACTGTTTTCCTTCTTTCTCTTAGAGGTGTGAGTCTTGGTTTTGCTAGGGATGGCACGATCCATGCATTCTTGTAGGTGCTCATAGAGTGCATTTGTAAAGGTTTCTGCATCTTGCGCAGCATTATCCTTTAGCATGGGGGCTGTGAAACTTACCACCTCTGTCTTAAGTAAGGTGAAGTTTGCTTTAGAAAAGTTTTTTACTGTGGTTTCCGTAGTTGGGGGTGGTGGTGGGGTGTGGATATCCAGAGTGATAGTTTATAGTCTGCTCTAACCAGTGACTGGTTGACCTCCGGTGTGGAACACCTGTCGCCCATTTTGGTTTTGACAAGGTCCAATATGTTTTCACCTCTGGAAGGGGAGTTTACCAGCTGATCCAGGGCATTTGAGTTGATGAATTCCAGGAAGCGCTGGGCCTGGGAGTTTGTACTTGAGTAGTTTTCCCAGTGAATGGTAGGGTAATTGAAATTGCCCAATATCAGGGTGTTCAGTAGGACCTTCATGTTTTCCAATGTCTCCAGAAAGGTGGAGTGGTGGTCCTGGGTCATGGAGGGTGATCTGTAGCAGGCCACAATTTGCATTGCAGATTTGCCCAATGTTAGTTGCACATGGATGTTCCAAGAGGTATCATGCTGCGCCACTAACCTGGAGGTGTAGGTATCCTTGATGAATATGGATACACTCCCTCCTTTTGTGTTTCAGTCCGTGTTCTGTGGCCAAAACGCGTGGTATGAGTTGTAGCCCGGTAGTGCTGGGGTGCTGTCTGGAGCCCTGAACCAGGTTTTAGTTACTGCACAGATGTCAACGTTCTCCATACTGAGGAGTGCTTCAAGCGCGTGCATTCTGAGATTTAAACTCCTGGCACTGAGTAGCATAACCCTCAGTCTTTTGTTAATTATGCTGTTTACGGAGGTGGGTTTGACTTTTGTGTCTTGCCTAAAAAGGCACTATGGGGGCAGCATGAGCCTTGGCCAGTATTCGAAAGCCTGGGGTGACAGGTGCAAGCCACCTCTTGTGAAGCAACGCAGCTTGTCGAGCATGTCGTCCCAGGCTGACAGACACTGGATCCCCTTTGGATGACACCAGAAGCTTAGCCAATTGTTGAAATTGATCATTTTTTTCTTTATACTGAGGTATCGGGCAGGATGCTACTCAGGGTCAGGGTCATACCAGCCTGGGCTACATGATCAGAGAGCTCTTCCATGTCTCTCTTCATGTAGTCCAGGGAGGTACATCTCAGGTTATTCACACCAACATAAACAATGACCGAGTCATATTTGTACTTGTTCTGGAGTGACCCGAGTGCTTGTGTTATGTGGCGGATTCTGGTTCCCGACAGGCAGCTAACAGTAACCTTCTGCTTGTCCAGCCTAGTGAGTAGGATGTCAGTGTGCCTAACTATAGAGTCACCTATTACTAGTGTGTTAGGTATGTTATTTCGCCTTAAGGGCTGTGATTGTGTGGCACACTGATTTTGTGTTTTATGCATTGTCTGGTTTGTGACGGGAGGTGCAGGTTGTTTGGGTGTCTGCTTTGGAGGTCTCTGATGCTTTTGCAGGTTTTTATTTAGAGCCTCCGAGTATGATTTTGTGTATTTATGTATATTTTATGCCAGTGCTGTTTTAATAGGTCTGTGTGCGACTGGAGGTGTGGTGCAAGTGTTAACCTTCTCCTCCTGTCTGTTCCAGTCTTGAGTGGAGATAGCTTAGCTTCCAATTTGGCTGTATAATTGCATCTCTCACATATGTTAAGTGTTTTGTGGTAGGATGAGAGGGCTGTCTGTGTACATGAGGCAGATGTAACATTGCCTCAGGATTCCCAGATTCACCAGCTGGACTGGAGAGTACACCTGAAATTGCCGTTTGGTCATGCCTGAATAGTAGGGTGAGCTGCTTGGTTGGTGAGGGGTGAATAAAGAGCCTTGCCCCGCTGGGCAATCAGTGTCGGGGTATATTAGTGCTTGCTATTAGGTCAGAGCAAGATGCGTTTTGAGTGCTTAGGTTGAGAGTTAGACATGTTTCAAGGGAAAAGTTGAAGAGGAGACTTAGTGGAGCCGGGAATAATTTAACCGTAGCTAACTGGCGCTGCCCGGTGAGCAAAACCATGCATACACAGTTTTTATAGTAGGGAAATGAAAGAGAGAAATAGCCAATAAACTACTAACTTCTGTGCTGGAACCACTCCTCCAGAGGCAGATAGGTTGCTCAAAGTTCCCTTCTCTCACAGGTGACCAGAGAAACTTCCTTCTATTCACGTAATGTATGGGCAACTCAGAAACTAGTATTACAGCCCTGACTTCAGCACTAGCCTGAAAACTGGACTATACTAGCTTAGAAAGACAGGAAACAAGGAAGTTTTTGTGTTTTTTTTTTTTTTTTGAAAAGATAAGGCAAAAACAGTAAAAGATACACTTAAAACAGCTTTAAACGACTACAAACGATCAGAAAAGGCTATTGCACTTTAGTGTGTAGCCTACAACAGTTCAAACAATTTAAACAAAAAACTTTTTAAAAACTGCAGGCAGTCAAATATAAATACAATATGTGAAAAAAACAAGCTTTTAAATCATAATAAATGCTGGAAAATCTGCGTTTAGGTGGAAAACAAGTTAGGTACAGCAAGAAAGTACAGAAAATTGTTACTTAATCACTCCAAAGCCTCTCTTCTAAGCTAGAAGGCTTGTATCAGTTTAAGGCTTTCTAGTGCTACCCAGTAGGTTAGTTATAGAAAAGATGAGAAACAAACGCAGATGTGGTCTTTTAAACCAGAAAGTTTAAAGAGATGGACAAACTGTCCAAATGGTCAATAAACTACAATTTCTGGGCCAAGAACCGCTCCTCTCATGGTAGACAGGTTACCTAGTGCTTACCACTCCCACTGATAAGCTAGAAGGCTTTCCTCCAGCTTCACACACTATTTACTTCCCTGGACCCCTGTCTAGCAGGGTGACTGACATTGATCCCTGGGGTGAATTTCCTTTCTCCCATCCAATCATTAAGGTTCCTTTTGAAGAGGGCCAAAGAGGTGCTCTGCTTGACATGTATGGGCAGTGTATTCCAAAGTCTGGGGAGTCTCTGAGTTAGGAACATGTCCCTCCAGCATGTGATGACAAGGTTTAGATCCCTGGAGTATGTGGCTCTGAGGGATTGGGATTTCTTTAAGTGTAGCATGTCCAACAGCTCTGGGTTTGACATGGCCTTGTAAGTTATGCAGAGATCACCTCTGAGTAGACAATATGCGACAAGAGTATAGCTGGAGTTTTTTAAGGCAGTCAGCATAGGCCATCTGCTTTAGGCCTGTGATTCTTTTAGTGAGGTATTTCTGCGGCCTTTCCAGTTGTTGCAGATGGCTGCAGATGATTACCCAAACAAAAACAACCAACACTCCCATCACACTATCTGTATCATAATTAGCAGGGACTACTACTTTGCCAAAGGAGATAATCAGGCATTTTGTATGTTTATTTTTAGTCCGTGACTTTGGCACCAGTCATTTGTTTGCATCAGTCCGTTCTGTAGTATGTTAACATCATTGGGGGACTCTACGAATGTGTTCCATTTACAGTCATTGTACAGTGTTACTTTTTGTCTTGGTTCCGCATTTCACTGCATGAGTGACTGGAAGTTTAGTTTTTGGTCTTCTAGTACTTATGCTGTCTCTGTCTTTGAGGAGCTTTAATATATTGTTTGTTCATTTCCAATTGTTTGTTTGTTTACAGTGATTATTTTCTGCCAACTTAAATATATACATTTGTTGCAGAGGCCCTCAATTTTAGGTGACTTTGGAATGCAAACAAATACTGATTAAACCACTCTACATGCTTCAACTGCAGTAGTAAATTCATTCTTAGAAAATAAGATTCAGAACATCTCAGTAGAGATGAATGGTTGTACTCCTCTGTTCATTATTTGCCATCTGCCACTAATGGTCAGTGACCACCATAGCTCTCAGCTGGTCAGATTTTCATAGACTCTTCAGATTTTTTTCATTATATTTTGATGTGTTTTTCATAAAATGTATTATTTTCTGGCAAATAAATCACTGAGGACTGAAGTCACTAAATAATGACAGACATTTTGAGAATTCAGAGTATTCAGAAAATACATACTAACACCAGTCCTGTTATTCTACCAACTTTTTAAGTTTATAAGAGCAATATTTAACTTCTGTCTCTATTTGTGAGCCTTTTGTTTCCCAATTATTTTAGGCTGTATCCAGATTTATAGCACTAAGGTTGAGAGGTAGGCTGACCACACTGTCACCTATATGGAACATAGGGAAATATGCGTGTCTGAAATTATCTGTTAAAGCTGCCATTTACCCTATGCATCTAGTGCTAACGTCCAGTACCATTTCAAAATGTTGAAACTTTCATCTCAGTCTTCACAAAAACATAGTTTTTGTAATTTATATCATTAACTACATTTTAACTAACATTTTCTACTTACATGCTATGTAAAATATATGCAAATAATGGCAGTATTGTTACATAAAGTTATAATATGTGCTATAGAAAGCTTTATTAACTCAGAAGTGTTTTACTACAAACTTGGCTTCATCACTGTTGGCTACAAATCCATAGTTCACATTTCATTAACAAAGATAATTCTACAAAAGGTGTGAAATGAGGTGAAAATATGCCCATTAATTTTGATGTGTCAGTGCAGACAGAGTCTTCTCTGTATTACTGAGAGATTTCCTTACTATCCAGTGCTTTTCCTTGAAAGGATTACAAATTTTGGTCACATTTGAGAACTTACAGTCTGAGGGAAAAGTTGGAAGAAAGTTTAGTGTAATATTTTTATATTACTTAATTCTTTTTGTCCTATATTTTGAACAAAACTGGTTGAATTTTTTGAAAGGAAGAATCATGAATTTAGACCCTTTTGAGGAATATATTAGGATAATGACTGTGTTTTGTTGCATGGGTACGTGGTCGGTCTTTGAGGGGTCATTTCAAAACTAATTAATCATCATGGCAGAAGACCGCTGTAGCATCAGAATGTAATATAATTGCATCAGGCACCTGCTGAATATTTCAGGTTATGTACAACTTTTATTACTTCTGAGAGCAGTTTCCTTGAACTGTAATGAATTACTCCTTTTCAGATGTTGTATTTTGCATGCACATTGAGGAAGATGTATGACGTACATGTTTAGTGCACTTTTGTTGCATTTTTCCTTAAGGAATGTAATGTGCAGTATTGGGATTTATTTCTGTACTAAGTTTCCTACTCGAACTGTGGTTTGGGAGGGGCAGTTATTTCCGTGTGCATGTAGGATGTTCCAACTTTTTGACTTATTTGCACAGATTACTTGAGTACTTGCTTATTTGAGTAAGTGTGCATGTGTACATGTGTGTGGTCCTTCCTTGTTTGTGGGTATTTGATAGGAACATGTGGGCTACTAGCTGCAGCTTCCTCAGAGGATTAATAGCATATAAACTACACAATGAGACACTTAAAAGGCCTACTGGCAAAATGTAAAATCAGTACTGCATATTGGTCCCCATTATCCTAGTTTGTTTATTTATTTGCAGATGTTCATCGTGTTTCACTGTTGCAGTCATGACTGTAGGGCTCTTCCCTGCTGGCAGGCAGCCCTCGGTTGGCCAGAATCCCAAAGTCTGGGTCCGGCGTCGGCTGCTCAGCCATGCTCCCTGACGTCAGAGCACCAGGAGTACAAAGCTGGCAGCCGACGCCATGTTCTCCAGTCTTTCTTGCCGTGCGGTGATAGCAGTTCTCAAGTGCCGGTCGGCTGACTCCTGACAATTTTTTCTAAACGTACTTCAGTCCGAAGACTTTCTTCTCCTACTCAAACCTAAGTACCCTGTTGGGGAAACCTTTTTCTTGCTCCGGTCCGATGTCAGAAAAAGTTAATAATTGTATTTCATGTGGGAAGCAAATACCTCATAAGGATTTTCATTCTTGCTGTATTCCTTGCTTAGGCCCTGACCACGACGTAGCTAGTTGTCAGTTTTGTGCTAGATTTAATCAACGTGCTATTAAAGAAAGGTACGATTTTGCATTTCATTACTTCGGTAGGCGTTTTAATTACAAAATGTCGTCGGACACGCTTCTGGCTACTGGAGTTCACAAACGACGCAAGGATAAAGACAGGCCTCCGAGGTCCAAATCAGACGATATTGTACAAGCAGAGCCAGCTTCAGGTTCGGCAGTCTTCAGTGAGGCGCTTTTGCAGCCCCTGTCATCGGCCATTTCGGAACCGATGGCCGAAACGGACTCCCATGAGGAGCCAACTAGGCCTTTGAATACTTCAGTTGCAGGACCTTCGGACAATGCTCCTTCGGATGGGTCCGGAGCCGCTGTGCAGGTACCGGCTTCCGAAGGGGTTTTCAGGCCTACTCAGCTTCTGATAAAGGCAAAGACAAAGGCAAAGACTCCTTCCAAATCAAAGGCTACAGCCCAGGCCTCTTCTGATCCGGGACCCAAGTCTCAGAAACAGCTACTTAAGATGGCGGAGGACTTACTTACTATGTTTAGTGGTTCACATCCCCCTCCAGATAAAAGGCCAAGGCAGGAATTGTATTATGACTCCTCTGATCAGGCTTCTGTTTCTTCTTCTGACCAGGATTATTCTTTCCCTCCTTATGAGGTTCTGATGCTGAGGAATCCATTCCTTCAGCTTCTCCCCCTGAGGATTTTTCTTTTGGGGAAACTTTACATGAAATGAGGGAACATTTTCACTGGGAAGGACAAGAGTACTCAGAATCTAAGAAGAGACTTAGGGATTTTCTTCTTCTTCCCCAACATAGACCCCTGGCTATCCCTCCTATTTTGGATATTGTGGATGATGCTTTTTCGGAGGCTAACTTAACTCCTGACTTTTTTCCTCCAGCTCCTGTTAAGCCAGACAGATATTCTAGGGTTCTTGATTCCCACCAGTTTTTATACAAGAATCCTACTGCTGACCCTGAAACCATTTCTCAGAGCCCTAAGGGGGTTAAGGCCGCTACTGCTAAAAACCCCATTCCCACTGAGAAGGATTACAGATCTTTAGAAAGATGGGGCAAAAAAGTGTACACTTCTGCAACTTTATCTATTAGGGCTTTAAACTGTCAATTTCATATGCTGAAATACCAGCAATTTCTTCTGTCTGTTTTGAAACAAAAGCTAACTTCCATTTCCGCTTGTGCAGATGATAAGGAATTACATGACTTAATGCATGCCACTGAACAAGTAGGGAAGCATGGTTTACACTGTGGTTTTGATGCCTTGGAGGCTTCTTGTAGGGCTGCTGCCTCTGGCAGTGTCATTAGAAGGCATGCTTGGTTAAAGGAACAAAACTTGCCAGATCAAGTAAAAGCTAAGTTATTGGATGCTCCTGTTCAACATAATGTTTTGTTTGGATCTAAAGCTGAAGAGGTGATAAAGAAGATGGAGGACAAGGCGAAATCCATGCAAACGGTTAAGGATTTCTTACAAGTACAGCCACCCAGATTTAGTAGGAATTGGCCTACTAAAACTTGGTCCTTTCCCAATTCAGACAGGCCTCAGAGGGGTAGATACAGACGCTCCCGAGGAAGGCCCCAAACACAAGCCTCTTATAGACCAAGACAGTGGACTGCTTCCACCCCTAGTGGAGAAGAGGACAGGTCGCAAGCTCATAGAAAACAGGCTTAGTGACTCCCCCTGTTGGGCTGCAGGAACTTCTTGCCTGGAAGCCCCTCTCTGAGGAAAACTTTCTTGTTTTCACCTAAATTGGACTCATATAACCCAAGACAAGTGGGTTCTGGATGTGATTTCAAGAGGTTGCAGATTCCATTTTCATACCCTACTAAGACCAAGCGGATGGCCGGATCTACCAAAATATCAATGGTTAGAGGCCTTAAACCAGGTGGAAGCCCTCTTGGCTATGAAAGCCATAGAACTGGTTCCACTTTCAGAAATGGGACAAGGTTTTTACTCAAGGCTCTTTCTAGTCCCCAGAAAGCAAAATTCATGGAGACCCATTCTGGATCTGTCAGTCTTGAACACTTTTCTCGAGATACCAAAATTCAAGATGCTTACTCTACAGCAGCTACTTCCAATGCTGACCAAAAATGCATGGATGGTAACTTTGGATTTAAAGGAGGCTTATTTTACACATTCCCATCAGGCAGGAGTTCAGAAAATACCTCAGGTTCAAGGCCGGATCGAGGCACTATCAATTATCTGTGCTGCCCTTTGGATTGTCTACTGCACCCAGGGTCTTCACCAAATGCCTGGCTCCAGTAGTAGCCTCAAGGGAATTCAAATTTACCCTTATCTGGACGATTGTCTTATTCAGGCAGACAGCATCTAGAATTTGTTCAAAAACTTCTCAAGTTCTTGGGATTCACTGTAAACATAAAAAGTCAAATTTGACACCCTCACAACAGATAACTTTTCTGGGTGCTCTTCTAAACACAACAACCCAGATGGCATTTCTGACGTACGAAAAACAATTACAGCTGGCATCAACTTTCAAAACCTTGGCATCATTAACTCAGCTATCTGCAAGGAAATTCCTGCAGGCTTTGGGTTACATGGCCTCCTGCATCCTTCTCATACCATATGTAAGACTACATATGAGGAAAATACAGTGGTACCTAAAAAGTGTATGGTCTCAGCATTGCCACAGTTTAGACATACTGATCTCCGTCCTGCCTTGTCTTCAAAAGGAATTCCTTTGGTGGTCCAAGGCATGTACTCAAAACAAAGGGAAGGCCTTCAGTCTGCCTCCAGCCAGTCAGATACTAGCCACGGACGCCTCGGATTATGCATGGGGAGCCCATTTGCAAGGCAACTGTCTGCAGGGCCTTTGGACAAAGGATCAGAAGCACCTGCGTATCAATTTAAAGGAAATGTTAGCCGTTCAGAATGCTCTATTGGCCTTCAGGAATCTACTACAACCAGGACAACTACTGATACGGACAGACAACACCACAGTTATGTGGTACATAAACAAGCAAGGGGGATCACATTCCTATCCCCTTTGCAGACTAGCCATGAATCTATGGAACACAGCTCTAGCTTACAAACTGGACCTTCAAGCTCAGTTTCTACCAGGGAAGCAAAACATCCTGGCAGACAGTCTGAGCAGGAACCTGTCAGACCCACACGAATGGATGCTGGACACCGAAATATTCAGGATGATTACAGCAGTCTGGGGATGTCCTCACATAGACCTCTTTGCATCCCACCGGAATCATCAACTACAGATTTTCTGCACAAGGACATTCCACGAACTAGCTTGGAAAGTGGATGCACTATCATTCAGTTGGAAAAACCTCTCTGGGTATGCCTTCCCACCTCTACCTCTTCTTCCACGGGTGTTATTAAAGATCAAACAGGACAAGCCCAAGATGATAATTTTACTGGCCCCAAATTGGCCTCGACAGTTTTGGTACCCAACTCTGAAAAACCTTTCTCTGGAGCCCCCTTGGGTTTTACCTCAGACTCCGAACCTTCAGTCCCAACACCAGGGTCAAGTTCTGCACTCCCATGTCAAAACTCTCAGCCTGGCTGCCTGGTTAATCCAGGGTCTATGATTCATTCTCTTCTACCCAAGCAGGTTATGGATGTTATTTTAGATCCAGACGTCCTAGCACTAGAAAATCTTATGCAGGAAAATGGAAAAGATTTTGCACCTGGATGCAGGCTCAGGATTCGGATCCTCTTATTCCTAACATTCCTCTGATTTTACTTTATCTGACAGACCTCTTACATAAGGGTCTTTCTTTTTCTTCCATAAAGGTACATGCTTCTGCTATTTCTGCTCATTATAATACAGACCCACCAATCTTTTCCCACCAGCTCATGAGACAGTTTCTCAGAGGAGCTAAGAACTTAAGGCCCCCTAGATCTCCACCCATTCCTGCTTGGGATCTCAACTATGTTTTGGAAAAACTCACCTTACCTCCTTTTGAGCCTGCTGCCACATCCATCAAGTTTTTATCTTGGAAGACAGCCATCCTGTTAGCTCTGACCTCTGCCAGGAGAGTTTCTGAGTTACAAGCTCTCATGGCTGTGGAACCTTATATTATTTTTCACCAAGACAGAGTGTCTTTAAGGACTAATCCTACTTTCATGCCTACGGTGGTTTCCAAAGTGGCTTTAAATCAAACTATTCACCTGCCAACTTTTTTCCCCAGTCCTTAAAATAGGGGGGAAAGGATCTTGCATTCCTTGGATGTACACAGACAACTACGTTTTTACCTGGACAGAACCAAGGACATCAGGAAGTCAGAGCAATTGTTTGTTTCTTATGCTTCAAGTTCCCAAGGTAAAGCCATTTCAAAACAGACCATTTCTAAATGGATTGCTCATGGAATCAGATTTTGTTTTTCACACCATGGAAAGCAAATCCCAGGGAGTATAAGGACTCACTCTACCAGAGCTGCTGCCACTTCAGCTGCCTTCCTCAGGGGAGTTCCTACCAAAGACATTTTGGAAGCTGCAACTTGGAGTTCAGTGCATACTTTTTCTAAGCACTACAATCTACCTCTCTACTCTAAGTCTAGGGCAGGCTTTGCTTCTGCAGTCTTGCAGGGCCTTTTAGCCGCCCCTCTACTTTATGACCACCTCCCTTTTCTTCTGCTTTGGGATTCAACCCTACAGTCATGACTGCAACAGTGAAACACGATGAACATAGTACAGTTGTGTACACTTACCATAAATGTAGATGTTCGAGTGTCTTCACTGTTGCAGTCTGGGTTACCCTCCCTCCTGTCCCCTCTTATTTTTTCTTTTGTGTGGTTCCCTTCTTCACTCTTCTTCTGAGGTGTATTTGCAAAGGGTATGGGATTTTACTCATTTTGGAACACCTGACATCTGGGGCAAGAAAAACTGGAGAACATGGCGTCGGCTGCCAGCTTTGTACTCCTGGCGCTCTGACGTCGGGGAGCGTGGCTGAGCAGCCGACGCCGGACCCAGACTTTGGGATTCTGGCCGACCGAGGGCTGCCTGCCGGCAGGGGAGAATCCTACAGTCATGACTGCAGCAGTGAAGACACTCGAACATCTATATTTATGGTAAGTGTACACAACTGTACTTTTGTTGACCGGGAAAGTCCACTGAGCCTAGGTGAGCCCATTTTCAATGGAGGCCTGGAGAGAAAAGCTCCAAAAAAGATTTTGCCAAATCTACAATAAAAATTCCAATATAGAATTTGCAATATTTACAACAATAAAAGCAAGAAAAATTCAAATAGTTAATATTTGAGGACAATAAAATTGAACAATTAAACTGGAAAAATGCATACATTTTTTTTTCTTGAAAAGGGAAAGGAGTAAGAGGGGTGGATAGGATCAGGTGGGGTAAGAGCAGGAGCATTCCCAGAGAGAGAGGGGAGATAGGAGTGGAGTAAGGTCTTAAAGGTAGAGTTAGGTAAATGTAGCATAGCGATCCATGATGAGAACTCTTAGATTTCTCTTACACTTTGTTTACTTGATAAAGGATAAGCTGGAGTTAGAGACAATCAGCAGATGACTGAGCTGTAGCATTTTCCTTATGTTTTTGCAGTTTGTATTTAATCGGTTCATAGGTAGGTACTAGGCAAGCCTTGCCAACAAGGTTCCCTGGCTTACGCCACAACAGAAAGTTAATTTCCTGTGCCCCTGTCGAGCAGAGCCACAGAAGTGATCCCCGGGGTGTATTTCCTATTTCTCATCCACTCATCAAGATTCTTCTTGAAGAACGCTAATGAGAAACTTTGCTTATAGGTTCAGAGGTGGGTACTAGGCTATCAAATAATCAGCCCTTGCAAGTCTCAAACCCAGGACTCTGTACTCTATAGCCAATCTTTTCCCACTAAGCCATTTGAGATAAGCATACATTGTTGTGTATAAATGCTCTAGGTACATGTCAATGATGCAAGCAATTATAATTTTACCGCCTCATTCTTTATTGTCGTGCCATCTCACATCCATTTCCCCAGTGTTGATGACTTCCTTTTTATTCTTTACTGTAGCACTGTCTGCTAGAATGTGTGCATTTTGAAGTGTGGGTTACCCACCTTTGGAGATGTAAGTAATGTGTGTGAAAACCCAGCCCCATCTGCCATATATGCTTGCGTATCTTCTGGCAAATATGTTACCTACTAATGTAAGAATGTTATCATGAGCACACAATGTTTAAAGCATAACATATTTGCTTGTTTCTAAGCAGCAATATTTTATCTGGCCTCAGCAGCTGATGCACATATGCATTTATGAAGACTTGTAGATAACAGATAAGTGTGATGGCAGTTGGACAAGGGCAGATAAGTATGCTGTTCTGTTACCCTGGAATAATGTGGTCTCAGATGATTTTGCTATTTTTTTTGTCTGACAGCCACTATGAATTATTTGGACATAAGTATCACAATTCGTTTTTGGTATAAGAACTTGGATTAGCTCATTTTTGCATGATTCAGTGGTATTGTTTTAACTATTTTGATTTTCTTGAGGTATTGGAATAAATGATCTTGCCATTGTACCTCTTTCCCCAGCATTATATGTATAAACTATTTTTAGAATACCTTAATTGTCATTTCTGATGCAGTTGGGAGGGTTGGCATAATGATTAAGGTGTTTACCTTAGACACACAAAGTACAAGGTTTGATTCTCACCTTTGGGAAGCAAGACTAGGGCTGAAAATGCCTTTAGCATAATCAGCCTAGTAATTATCTATGAACTTGTGTACCAGATTTCTTCCTTATTCAGATGTCCATTTTATGTGCCTGATAGTAAAATGAGTTCTCCAAAAGTGTACTTATTAGCAGTACAGAACTAAGGCAGTGATTGCAAACCTTCCGTACACTTGGATAAAAAAAAAAAAAAAAAATCACATTTTCTCCTGGCAACTTTTTTCCTCAGATATTTCATTATTATGCTCACTTCCTATAGGTTCATAGGTTGGTACTAGGCTATCGGCCCTAGGGCCTTTACAAGCCTAGCCAAACAATTCTCCAGATATTTCTTCCCACAATATTTACTTCCCTGGACCCCTGTCTAGCAGGGCAACCGACATGATCCCCGGGGTGAATTTCCTATCTCACATCCAATCGTCAAAGTTTCTTTTGAAGAGGGCCAAGGAGGCGCTCTGCTTGACATGTATGGTCAAGTCTATTCCAGAGCATGGGGAGTCTCTGGGTCAGGAAACTATCCCTCCAGCATGTTTTGTTCATTGTGATGAGAAGGTTTAGATCCATGGAGCATGTGGCTCTGAGGGATTGGGATTTCTTTAAGTGGAGCATGTCCAACAGCTCAGGGTTTGACATGGCCTTGTATGTTAAGCAGAGATCGACTCTGAGTAGACGATATGCCACAGAGTATAGCTGGAGTTTTTTTTTATAGGGTCAGCATAAGGCATCTGCTTTAGGCCTGTGATTCTTTTACTGAGGTATTTCTGCAGCTTTTCCAGCTGTTGCAGATGTCTTGTGAGGTACATACCAAATGGGGTGTTGTACTCTATAATAGGTCTAATGAGTGATGAGTACAGTGGGACAATGACCTCTTTTTTTTCTGGATGAAAAGCCCTTAGTGATGAGGTGTACCACATAGGATTTCCTGACTGTTTTGGTGATGTGGTTATCGAAGTTGAGACCACTGTCCACCTGTGTCCCTAAGTCTCTCATCACACTTTCAGTGTTTAGTGTACTGCCACCTGTGTGGTAATTCATGGGTACATGTTTTTTCCCCAAAGGGATAACTATACATTTCTTGGCATTAAGCTTGAGCACATGTCTCCGGCACCAAGCATCTGTCTCCGTACGGCCCTTTTGTAGAATATCTACATCATTTGGGGATTCAGTAATGGCTCCCAGTTTGCAGTCATCTGTGAACTTTGTTAGCCATAGTCCCTTAGTGTTGGCCTGTACTTCAGAGAAGTAGATGCCAAACAAGAGCTGTCACAGGACTGAACCCTGAGGTACTCCAGTTGTCACTTGTCTGGAGCTGGATTTGGAGTCGGCTACTTTTACAGTCTGGGTTCTGTCAGTAAGCCAGTTGGCAACCCATTGAGCGACATAGGGATTTATGCCCAGCTTAGTAAGTTTATCTATGATTCCAGAGTAGGGGATGGTGTCGAAGGCCTTGTTGATGTCCAGATAGGCTGTGTGGACCGCCTTACCATCGTCCACAGCTCTGGAGACTGATTCAAAAAAGTCAGTCAGGTTCAGGAGACAGGATCATCCCTTCACGAACCCAAACTGGGTGGGGTCCAGTGTTTGAAGGCTGCCAATGTCTTTGTTTATAAGTTCCATGATAATGCGTTCCATGCCCTTGCAGATCAGGCTCGTCAGACGGATGCGACGATAGTTTCCAGGATCCAAGGTGGATTCCCCCTTGTGGAGTGGGATAACTGTAGCTGTGCACCACTTAGTAGGCACGACGCCTGATGTGTCGCTATGATTAAACACGACACTTGGGTAAGGGCCAGTTCATTTTGTAGTTCATGAAGTACACAGCCCAGGATGTCATCTGGTCCCATGGATGCTGCAGTCTTAGCTTTGGAGAGTGTGGTTTCTACCTGTGTGGCCATGATTAACGGAATTTGGCAATCTTTTGGTATTGAGATGGGCCCTTTAGGGGGTGAGAAGGGGATGAAGTTGGCACTAAATCAATCTGTCAGGATATTGGCAATATCCTTGGGATCAGTATATTTAATGCCATTCTGTTGTAGCTCAGAGCAGATCTGAGTATTGCCATTTAGATTCTTGACATAACTATAGAATGCCTTGTGGTGCCTATGTTTCTTTGTCACAGTGCTTACTTACTTGTCTCTATAGTATCAGACAAGTATTACCACAAGTTATTTTTATTTGTTATTGTTTATCAACAGACAGCTTGGTATGAATTTCCTGGAATTTTACTTTGCATATATCATATTGCATTTTTCAAAGAAAAAAAAATTACAGGGATACTTTCAGATTCAATTTTTGTTTCTCTTTTTTATTTTTTGTTGCTCTCCTGCTGCCTGCCACCCCTCATCCATCACCACCACTGACCAACTGTTCACTCATTCCTTTTTCATGGGGTGACAGCCAGCAGAGAGGGACTGTCATTTAGGTAGCCATCAGGAACTTTTCTGGTAAACCTCAACAATCCTCCTCTTGACAGCTGACTGTTCTCTAAGACAGACTTGTCAAGCTGATGGGGCGATAATTCCCAGGGTCTGTAGTCGCTCCCCCTTTATGAACAGGGTTGACTGTAGCAGTGCGCCATTCGGTAGGGATAAAGCCTGAGGTGAGGCTGTGACTGAACTGGGCACACAGATGTGGTACCAGTTCGCTTTGTAGTTCATGTAGAACACAGCCAGGGATATTATTGAGCCCCATGGAAGCTGTATTCTTGGCCTTGGACAATGCAGCTTTAACCTGTACTGCAGTAATGCTGGGTGCCTGGCATTCTTCCAGTATTGTGATTGGTCCTTTAGGGGGGAGAGAGGGGTAAGGTTGGCTCTGAATCTGTCAGCCAGTATGTTGGCAATATCTGTTGGCTCAGTATAGTAGGTACCATTGTGCAGTAACTCGGAGCAAATCTGGGTGTTGCTGTGGAGGTTCCTGATATAACTGTAGAAGACTTTGTGATTGTTTTTAGTGTCTGCTGCAATTCTACCTTCATAGCTGGCTTTAGAGGATTTGTTGAGGGATCTCAACTTTTTGTTGAGGCTGTTAAGGGAATTTTTCCAGTCTTGGGACTTGACCTTTTTTTGCAACAATTTCTTTCTTCTGTTGTAGAGTTTATTAATGGGAGGGGGCTACCAGATTGGCTTCCTTTTTTTTTGGAGGAGAATCTCTTGGTTCTGTTGGGTATGGCTAGTTCCAGTCATTTTTGTATATGTTCATAGAGTGCATTGGTGTATGATTCAGCAGTCATGCAGCTATTTTTCATTGGCATGGGTGCGTGAAGGAGTATGTGTAATGTGATAAAATTTTTTGATATCCAAAAGTAATTTTGTAGGGTCTACATAAAATTTCACAAAGCTCACACTGCTGTGAAGTATGCTTTTGGATCTCTGGCTGCAGTATTCAGGAGAACTTTGAGTAAGATGTGCAATATTCCAAAAGGCCACACAGCACAACCTAGTACAGTGACTTGTACACAGGTAGACAGGAAAATTATGAAGGAAAATTTGATATTCCGTACTCATGACACTGTAAATAGCAGATGTTAAGTTGTCAATCTCGCCTTCATTCTTGCTGGATGGGTTCGGAGCCGATCCTTGGCTCCGACTCGGCCAATACTAAAGCTCGAGAGCTATTTCCACCGGCTCAAGGCTCCCCTATATCCCACAATGCTAGGCGGTAAATACCCAGATCTCGTTTGCCGCTTTAGCTACGAGGTGCTTGTTTCTACTGGCTCTGCAGGTTAGTAACTTTTTATAGTTATAAATCTTCAAAACCCCTTAATTTTTTCCTTGAATCGTTTTCCTTACAGTTTATTAGTTAACTATCCCTAGTTTCCTTCGGGTTCCCCTATTTGTTTTTCCTGTTTATCCCTTTTATTCTTTAGGCTTTCGGGCCCTCCTCCCTTCCCCTTAGTCATACTTGTGGGAGTGGTTGGATCTTTTTCTTAACAGGTGTGTCTGTGTGTGTGTGTCTGTGTTTCACAGTTTTGTTTGTGATGTCTAAGGACTCTAAGGTCTTAGGCTTTAAGAAGTGTGCCTCGTGCTGTCAGAAAATGTCTCTGACACACGGTCACACTTCTTGTGTATATTGCCTGGGACCTTTGCACCTGCAGGACTCTTGTTCTGTCTGCCACGCTTTCAGTCCAAGAGTCCTGAAGGAACGCAAAAATAAATTAATACTGCGAGGCTTATTAAAGCCTGAAGGATCCCTGAACAGACAGTGTCAGGAAAACCTTCCAAGCCTTCCAAGGCGTCGGCTCCAGCTTCGGAGCCGTCTGCTGGTGGCTCTAAGACTTCCTCGACATAGACTCCTTCTGGAGCCGATGCCACTAAGACTAAAACGGTCACCTCGGCTCTGGCTGGAGCCGAGAAGTCCGAGACTCAGACGGCTCCGACAGTTTTGTTGGAGCCACCTACTAGAAAGAGGTCTAGATCCCCATCCATTGGCTGTATCCACTCGGCCCCGGGATCTCCACTATTATCAGAGAGGAGCCATAGGTCCCACTTCTCTCGGTCCTCCAGACTGTCCGACCATGATTTTGAGAGGGTGGTGAGCAGACTTCTAAAGTCCCAGGCACTAGCCCAAATACTGCATAGTCCTACCCAACGGTCAGTGGCTATACCCATCCCTTCCTCAGTTCCTCCTCTGATTCCCACGAGTTTGGAGCCGGAGCTTCTCGGAGCCGTGACTGTCGGTGCGTCGGAGCCGATACTTTCACTTTCAGCTCTGTCGTCTGCTCCGATCTCCTCCTTGGAGGGATCTGGGCGCCGGGCTTCCCTCGTCGGCTCCGAGGGGGCGAGTGGCATCAGACCCTTGTCCGAGCCCATTCTCCCTCTCGGAGCCTCGGCGCTGGTGAGCTCGGCCCCGACATCAGCCTCAGAGCCGTCCCTTTCAGTGCCGGGAGGACTCCTCATCTCTTCGGAGCGGGGATCTTCGGCCCCGCCTGATTGGGGTGTCTTCGAGGTCATGCGGAGCGTGCTAGACCCGGTGTCTGCTCCACGGTCGGCTCCCTCAGCTCCTCCCTCTACAGTGCCTGTGATGGTTTCTACCCACCCTCTCGTCCCAGACCGTAGAGAGCCAACGTCTCAAGTTTCCCCACTGGGAATATCCCCTCTTCCGAGGCTTCTCCTGATCCTTCAGGGGAACCCCCTCGGAAGAAACAATGCAAGAGGAAGCATATTGACTCCCCCGAGTCTATCACCTCAGATACCGACTTGGATGAGTCTGAAGGGTCCCCACGGTCCTCCTCTGAGGATGTCTCCTTTTCAGACATCCTTGAGATCCTTAAACAGAGGGGGAACTGGTCCACCCTTAACCCTTCAGAGGACGAGTCGGTCTACCTTGAGGCTTTTGGCTCTTGCCCTTCCACCTCCTGGGTATCTCCTCCCTTTAACCCCCTCATGGAAGTGGTGGCAAGGAAGGCATGGACAGCCCCTGATACAGTGGAACCTACCCCACGAAGACTGTCCAAGTTTATTACAGCTCCTAAGGACAAAGAATTCTTATCCAAGGGCATCTCTGTTGATGCTATGGTGGTGGCTGCAGCCACTAAGAAGGAATTAGCTGATCCTTCGGTACCTATCCATCCTCCTAATATGGAATCTAGGACTGTGGATAGGTACGGTAAGCGGATGTTCTCCTCTGCGACCTTTGCCATGCGTTCGCTGAACTACTTGTGTCACTTCACCCGTCTTCAGAGAGATATGATCAAGGAAATGGGTGATGCTTTGCAGGATCCAACAACTGAGGGGTTTCGAGACAAAATGAACTCCCAGCTGGCAACCCTGAATTTGATCGTCAACTCCTCCATGCGGCTTCTTTCTTATGCGGCCGATGGGGCGAGTAGGGCCGCTGGCACAGGTGTAGCTTTACAACGTCATGCCTGGATGTGGCTTTGTAACTTTGCGGACCCTTTCAAGGCGTCCTTCACTAATTCCCCCTTTGATGGTACAGCATTGTTTGGACCTCAGGTGAAGGACACGTTGACTAGGTGCGAACAGGATGGCAAGACTCTCTCTGCTGTGGGAGTCTGGTTTTCCACCCCTTCCAGACCATATCCCAAGGCTCAGAAGGGGGGGGGGGAATGTGGTTCCGCAAATCACAGGGAGTCTCGCCTGATGCACGCAGTCAGTTCCCCTCTACAGGCAGAGGGGGGAACAACAACAGACACTGCCCTAGGGGCAGGGGGGGGTCTGCAGAATCAAGGTAGCAGAAAGACTTCCTCTGACAAACCTTTTCAGCATCCCTGAGAAGCTGCCCGACTGTCCACCTTCGGAGGCAGTCGGGGGAAGATTATCACTGTATCCAGAAGTCTGGCTTTCCCTCACTCAAGACAAATGGGTACAGTCGATTATATCCGAGGGTTACAAAATTCCCTTTGTCCACATCCCATCTCAACCGAAAGGGCCCCTTCCAGACGTTCCACCTGGTCTAAGGGAACAAGCAGCGCTAGAAATATCAAAGCTGCTGTCAAAAAGAGCTATCCAGCCAGTCCCGGCAGACCAGCAAGGATCCGGAATCTACTCCAAATTCTTTTTGGTTCCAAAAAAAACAGGGGACTGGAGACCAATATTGGATCTCAGCAGACTAAACAAGTCTGTAAACAAAACAAAATTCCGGATGGTCACGCTTCAGTCCATTCTACCCTTCTTGGGTCAGGACAATTGGATGTGCTCAATAGACCTTCAGGATGCGTACTATCATATCAAGATGCACAGATGCTCCAGAGGGTTCCTCCGCTTCCGGCTGGAAGCCAGTCACTACCAGTTCAGAGCCCTGCCCTTTGGTCTCACTACAGCCACCCGAGTGTTCACCAAATGCATGGCAGTGGTCACGGCTCATCTGAGATGTCAAGGATTCCAGGTGTTTCCATATTTGGACGACTGGCTCCTTACTGCTACCACCAGGCGTCAACTTCTCATATCCAGAGACTACACCATTCATACGTGTCAAGCTCTAGGTATTTCCATAAATTTCGAAAAATCTGCCTTGTTGCCTTGTCAGGCTATTACCTTTATAGGCGCCACCTTAGACACAATTCATCTTTCCGCGAAACTAACAGAGCAAAGAGTATCAGATATCTGCAAACATGTTCACATTCTTCTTCAATGCGACAGGATCAAAGCCAGGTTTGTCTTGAAGGTCTTAGGTCTCATGGCAGCTGCCATTACACTTCTGCCTCTAGCACGCTTTCACATGCAGATCCTCCAGTGGATGCTGTTTTCTCAGTGGTCCTTCCAACAGCTCCCAATGTCTTACACTATTCTGCTGACCCAATCATGCAAGATGCATCTAACTTGGTGGATGACCTCCCCTCAAGTTCTTCAGGGCAGATCATTTGTTCCCCCCCTCCAGTTGCCACGGTGACAACAGATGCCTCCCTGATAGGGTGTGGGGGGGGGCATTGTCAGGGCAGGACGGTTCTGGGCACTTGGCAACCTTTCGAAAGCCATCTGCACATAAATGTTCTGGAGATGAGAGCAGTACTTTTAGCGTTGCAAACACTTCAGCACTCTCTTCCCACCGGGACTATTGCAATTCAGACAGACAATATGTCTTTAGTATGGTACATCAACAAACAGGGCGGAACGAAGTCTTATCCCTTATGTCGAGAGGCACTCAGACTTTGGCAGTGGGCGATCTCATCTCAGCGGTTTCTGATAGCAACGCACATCCCCGGGAAGTCCAACGTGATAGCAGACAAGTTGAGCAGGGCCATACTCATACCACACGAATGGTCTCTCAGTCAGTGCTAGAAGAAATTTTTCAGAAATGGGGTCGACCTTGCTGCGATCTTTTTGCTACTCCCCAAAACAGCAAGTGTCATGATTTCTTCACCCTCTCTCCCCTACCAGCTCAACCCGCCAGGGACGCTCTAGTCCACGATTGGCCCCAGGGACTTCTGTATGCCTTTCCCCCCTTTCCACTGATCTCTCAAGTAATTCAGAAAGCTACCGCTTTGAGAGTTGACATGATCCTCATTGCCCCTTACTGGCCTCGTCAGATATGGTTTCCGTTCCTTCACCGTTTTCTGTTGGAGCAGCCTTGGCATCTGGATCCAGTGCCAGATCTTTTGACCCATCAATCGGGTCAGCTGCACCACTCCCTCCCATCTCTCAACCTCACAGTTTGGTTGCTCCGCTTCCTACCCTAGCCAGGCTTCCTTTAATTTCCCATTCGGTCCATAACATACTTATAGCTTCCCACAAGTCTTCTACAAGAAGGATTTACAATAGCAAGTGGAAATGTTTTTCCTTCTGGGCAGTAACTAATAATATAGACCCTTTCACTGCACCTATCCAGTCTATACTAGACTTCCTGCAGAACTTTTTCACTCAGGTTCTTCTCCGTCTACTATTAGAGTACAATTGGCGGCTATATCTAATTTCCATGTAGGCTTTTCAGACTCCAGCATCATGTCCCATAAACTTTGCAAAGCCTTTCTAAAAGGTATCTTTTTGCTCAAGCCCCCAATTAGAGACCCCCCACCTCAGTGGGACTTAAATTTGGTTCTAGCCTCCTTGATTCTCCCCCCTTCGAACCGGCCGCTTCCTGCTCTCTGAAATTGCTTTCATGGAAAACCCTTTTTCTAGTAGCTATAACATCTGCTAGATGGGTATCTGAACTTCATGCTCTTTGTAGTTGTCCTCCATACTTAGTCTTCCACAAAGACAGGGTGTCCCTTCGGACCAACCCTTCCTTTTTACCGAAGGTTGCTTCTGAGGCGAATCTGAATCAGACAATCAACCTTCCAGTTTTTTTCCCTAATTATTCCAACAAGTCAGAACAAAAGTTACATTTCCTAGATGTCCATCGCCAGCTTCGCTATTATTTGGATAGGACTAAACAGTTTAGGAAGTCTGGCCAGCTCTTTCTATCCTATGCAGAAGGCAAGGTGGGCCTTCCAGTTTCCAAAGTGTCTCTTTCGAGATGGCTGGCCTCTGTAATTTCTTTAATGTATGATCTCAGACACCAAAAGCTACCATCACGACCTAGAGCTCATTCAACCAGAGCGTTAGCTACGTCTGTAGCATTTCAAGACAGACTGCCCATAGATTCCATCTGTCAAGCAGCTACATGGGCTTCTCCTCATACCTTTATCTCACATTATAAATTGGATATGGCCTCCAGAAACCGGGCTAACTTTGGTTCCACCGTACTCAAGAGTCTGTTCCGATGAGCCACCCAGGATAAGGGTGCTAGGGAAGCGGTCCCATCCAGCAAGAATGAAGGCGAGATTGACAACTTAACATTGAGAAGTTATGTACCTACCATAACGTTCCATGTTAGTTGTCTTCTTCTCGCCTTCTTTCTTGCGTCCCACCCTCCATCCCCCTAGCCTGGACAGACCGAGAGGATCTTTGGGATCTTTTATCTTCCATAGCGTCATCCACCTCTATTGCCCCTGTTTGATAGTTCTACAGGTAGTCTTTCTATAGAGGTGGATTCCCCTTTTTTCTCTGTCTCTGGGAGACCAGCACTGCTATTCTTCAGCTATCAAACGAGATCTGTTTATTTACCGCCTAGCATTGTGGGATATAGGGGAGCCTCGAGCCGGTGGAAATAGCTCTCGAGCTTTAATATTGGCCGAGTCAGAGCCGAGGATCGGCTCCAAACCCATCCAGCAAAAAAGAAGGCGAGAAGAAGACAACTAACATGGAACGTTATGGTAGGTACATAGCTTGTCATTCAGTCCTTTGCGCTTACTGCTTGATATGACAAGTTCAGTTAGTACAATTGGAATGGGATGCTACAATCCTCAGATTACTGAAGGTTGTAACCTTCCGAAGTCGTGTTTCCTGCAAACTGCACACATTTTTTTCTTAGTTTTTGGAGAGACAGTAGAATAAGTTGTAATGTGAAAATACGCAGGACTCTGTTTGGCTGAGTAGTGTGTCTGTTTCACATTAACAATTCAAAAGATGAGCAGTTTAACATTAGAATTGAAAATATGCACAAAGACAGGAGTGTCTCAAAAAAAATTACTGATGCAGGGCAAGGAATAAAGACTTACTTAATTGTTTGCTGTTGAATTTGAGAATATCACATTAAGTTCAAAAAATGCATTAGTTATATGTGTAATGCAAGTGATACTTAATTTCCTAAAATATTCATTAGCCACCCCCCCTCAAAAAAAAATGTTTCACTGCATGGACTGTAGAATACAGTGAGTTTTCAGTACTTTATTTTATTGTGCCAGTATCATGGAGTCAGGTTTAAAATTACTGTTTTGTTGTAATTTGAAAAATGTGGAGATGAGTAGAATGTCAGGAAGTTACCGAAACAGCATGTCACAAGACAGCTGTTCCTCAGAATGGGTACGCAAAAATAAGTTAACATAATAATGTAGACATATTTACAGTTAAATCAAAAGTCACTAGTAATAAAACACACTAAAATAATCAAGAATTTTCTGAAACTTGCTTCCAAAAATTAAACTGAAAAGTGTTTAAATAAATAAATCTTTCTATTGCTAGCAAACTAATTAAATAATTAATTCTTACTGCAGGCAGGGAGGAAGAAATTTAGATTGGAGGTCCCTTCCTTTAAGCTCTGAGCTGTCAATTGCAGTGACAGTTTTAACACCTCTTCAGTAGTGTGGGGGGAGGGTCTGTCAGTTCATGTTGGACTACAAAAGAACACCTAGAACAAAAGCCTCCAATGTAGCTACTTCTGTTATTGCAGTTAGATAACTTCAAAGTATAGTGTAAAGCAAGCCCTGAGCAAAACATAAATGAGGGTGATTAGCAACAGAAAAGAAGCAGCCCTCTTACTGAAGGAATACAAACTGACAGTGAGTCACACATTTCCCATTATATGTCAATGGCATGGGAATTCACAGTTACTTCCTTATGTCTGGCACGAGTCACAGAAAGGAGACTTGAAATGCTTTATGGGAAAGAGAAAGAGTTGAAACAGAAGAAGATCACGTTGACATATCAAGCCCCATCGGTAGCCATGTTGTGGTAAACATGCTAAAATTACAAATAAAGCATTTAGAGTGATTTTGAGGTGTTAAAATAGGTCTGGAAACAAAGATAGAGTGAAAAAATGTATTTTTTTAGTTTTAGGGTGGAGTTTTCCTTTAAAGGACAACCGCGCCCTCAGACTCAAAAAACATATTAATTTCATCATGGTTTGATGTTTCCTACATTTTAACAGCACTCTGAGACTATTTGTAGCTTTTTAGATATTTTTAGACGCAATTTCTGACTCTGACCACATGGGGTCTGGCATATTGAAAAAATTCAGACTGTTTACTCTGCCTCAACTATCCCAGAATGCATCATTTGTCTCCCGAAAATTGCATCAGATCTGCCACTTTTTCCCTTAAGTTGCCGTGACTTCATTGACTTAACAGGCATTCACTGCAGTCGTCAAATCCACTACTTTTGGTTAAATTGTTATCCTTTTTAAATGACCACTTGAAACACAAGCAGTGCAAATGCTACAGAACAGAACACAAAAGTGCATTTTCTAGCTTTTTCTCCTTTCAAATGCTAAATTGCTTTCTTTTGTGAAGGCTGGAATCTAGTTCAAGGAATCTCCCCTCCCACTTTACACCTACCTTCCCTAGCTGTCAAACAGCCAAGGGTAATTTGAGCCATTATCTGCATGTGATTGACAGCTCATCACAGCAGGTGACCACACCAATGTATTGTTTGCTAGTCTGCCTTTTCCTCCTTACAGTGGGAGACTTTTTTTGTTGCACTACTCCTGTCAAATTTAAAACCAAGCAACATAGCACTGGCAATAGTTCCCTGCTTTGCAAAGCATCAGTCTGCCACTTATTTTCCCTTCCTGTTTAAATAGCCAACAGATGATACACTATAAACAAATAATTTCAGACCTGCATGACAGCACCCACATGCTTTGAGTCAATATTAAAAAAAAAAAAACTTACGGTAATGCATACCAGTTGTAAATTGTTGCACTTTAATTGTGCCAGACAGTCTTATGCAATAACATCCTGTTACTGTCTACGCATGTTCACTGCAAAATTATCCTCTTTGTAGCCGTTACTGTACTTCATCAGTAGGGCTCTTAATAGTGAGATTAGTCAACTTATTTGGCTGGACTTCACAGTTCCAGCAATGGTCAACTACATATACTGCACCATATAATTTCACCACTTAGTATGCATGGTCTTACTACATTTTTAGCTTTACAGCATCTCAATTTACAAA
This sequence comes from Protopterus annectens, assembly GCF_019279795.1. Taxonomy (NCBI): domain Eukaryota; kingdom Metazoa; phylum Chordata; order Ceratodontiformes; family Protopteridae; genus Protopterus; species Protopterus annectens. The sequence goes on from NC_056740.1 coordinate 215,540,746, forward strand.
GTCTGTGCTATATCCATTTATCTCTATAAATATAACCCCTGTATACATTAAGACTGCAGCGTAATGAAGATCCATCACCTATGAAACACTTTATTTTAATAGACCTTACAAATCTATAGCAATCATATACCATTTAATTTTTTAAAAATGTACCAGAAGTCAACTGATCCCTCAGACATACAGGATTAGCTGGCTTTTGGTTTACAATGTGCAAAAGTGGCAATTCCCCACAGCACTATTGTGAAAAGCCTCTGTACCTAGTCAAGGTAGCCAGCATCACAGAGGTCCACTCACACCACAATACTTCTGTCTACAGCCTGATCCACTCACATCACCAGTTGCATCCAACAGTCTTCCAGATGCATCCAACAGTCTTCCAGATGCATCCAACAGTCTTCCAGATGCATGCGACGCTTGCCCAGCCAAAAAAATCTGCATGCATGCATTTATTCACCAAGCACCAGTCCTTAGACACTGTACAAGCTCCAGCTGCCGACAAATAAAAAGGAATCATACACAACTTCATACCGCTCCATCATTCACACAATAGTACTGCAAATCAAGGCTAAGACAAGACATTCCACAATAGCGGTCTCTTGGTCTACATCTGCACAACATGACAGATCTTACACAAGTTATGCCAATCGATTGACCTTTGTTATTTTATTTAATTCTAGCAGCACACATACACATCACTATTTCTGAAAACTTTATCACTTCACAATACCTGTACACATTCCATAAAATATTATCATTTGTCCAGAGCCTCAACTGCTCAACAGCAGGAACACCATGTACCTCAAAATTGAACTGAAAGCACAAAAGTGACAGGCAGAGACGTAGTGGTCTGGGCCTAAGCAAGGTATGCAAAGGGAATGTAAATCCCTATGAGGTCTTTGCTTCCCACAAGAAATAGAATTAGCTTTTACTGCTTTTAGTGACATTGTTCTGAGCCAAGAAAATTATCCCCAATGGGGTACTTAGCTTTTTAGATGACTTTGGAAGGCTGATATTTAGTTCTCATGAGCTGTCCGACCGGCACTTGCAAACTGCTTCTGCTTTGGGCACCGCGCGGCAAGAAATACTGAAGAAAATTGCTTCGGCTGTTTCCTTCATACCCATGCCGCACTAACGTCAGGGAAGAAGTGAAGACAAACGACGCTGGACAAGGACTTTGGAATACTGCCGACTCAGGGGGATCTCCTGATGGCAGGACAACCCATTTGTGATGCCTACAGCTGTATGCACGGTGAACATTGTCCAATGTCACCCACAGGAGCCAGTGCACAATCACAGGATGGGGAGTGTGTGAAGTAATACTGCAACATGGAAGGCATGGACATCTTTCAGGTAACAATTCACACAACTTTGATGTCCTCTAGTTCCACTGTTGTACTATTCCATGTGGTTGCCTTCCGCAGCTCACCATGAACTCTATTCTTTGCTAGATGTTTCCCTAGGAAAAGGTGGATGACAGCCCGTTCCAATCTAGCTCTGCCCATTGTGATTGCCCTGCTTGCATTTTTACACAACGTCTCATCTATGGAACAACTAGCTACTTCAGTGATAGCATTGGTGGTGGTGCCACGTTCCTTAAGTCCCCTGAAGAGGCCATGGATCTTCTGTAGTGAGCGGTACTACTTCCATGCAATGTGTTTCCATGGTACAGGTAGCCAAATGAAATTACCTTACAGAAAAGAGGCTGAAATGTGGTAAGCTAACTCCAGACTACTAGTGCAGGAAAAGCCAGAACAGAAACTCTTTAGCTTTGAAAACGGTCTGGACAGCTAAGTGAACTCATAATAACCAGATGTTCATCTTGTATATATATATATATATATATATATATATATATATATATATATATATATATATATATATATATATATATAAATAAAATAGTAACTTTTAAATCTATGTGGTATGTATTTTATTGATTGTATTTGGTTGTTCAGCCAGCAAAAAGGGTTCAATAAAAGATGTATTTCCATCATGCACCATGTAAAAAGCTGCCACATTTTAGTGAAAAATATATCAACCTCTCCATTAACAAATTACAAAAAATATGAAAATAATCAGGAACACTTTTGTTTGCAAAGAATAAAAACATTAATGACTGAAATTATCACTGTTTTGTCACAGAAATACAGATGTTTGAGGCAGAAATGATGTTAAAGCTGAGTGTTCTCACTTCGGCAATTATGGGAAGAAGAATTGGGCACGTTTTAGATACTGATACGATTCCCTGAAAATACTGATAAGTGTACTAGAAAAGAAAAGCATCCGACTGCTGCACCTCCCAAAACATGTACAATTTAACAGAGGTAAAATATCGCAGGCATCTAGTAAGCATGGCCGAGAGCTGCGTAAAGTCTGACACCGAATCAAATGAAATCCCACCGCACAAAAATACCAGCCAAAAGCGCAACGAAAATGTTACTAGATATTGCATTTGCAGAAAAAAAATCTCACTACAGAAATCAGGTGTAAACAAATTACATCTGCTCATATACACCCTAGAAATATACAAGTTTTGCCCAAGTACTAGCTATGTTATATTGGCTCACTACAGCTATCCACATTCTCCTTCCTCCTCTTTCTCTCCCATACACACCCACAAACACTCGACCGCCCACAGAGGCGGGTAGTGACTAATTCAGCACACCATTTCGCTACAGCAACATCCTGCAATCCCTTGCATTTTTCAGCTTAATCAGCCCTCATTTGCTTCAAACAATTTTAGAGGGAGGTGGGGGTAGCTGTCTTACACGTAAAATTGCTAAGAGTATGCCAGGTAATACAAACTCCAAAAAAGTAAGTTCACGTAGATGTAACTTATACATGGCATATATAGCTATGCACATACCCAGCCTCCATTTGCCAGAATCCACTGGTGGAGCTCTCCTGGGGAGGAATACAGTTGCACAGTAAAAGTGAGCATTAACAACTGCAAGATAGCGGTTTTAATTTTTTTCATTTTTAGGTAGGCGAGCTTAGTGGTCCTGCTTAGACACAAACGGGAAGCTAGATTTAACCGTGACGCACTAAAAACTGTAACGCTTATTAAAACAAAATATAACATTTAAAGGCATATTTGCAAAACAACCAGTACTTCTAACTCCACAAACACCTGTGCCGCATAAAGAATATTTACACATGGTCATCAGTTAAAGGCCCCTGTATTCGAGGTATGCCAGAACAACTCAGAATTCTCTCAAAAAAAATCCCCACCACTGCATCTTTAAAGTAAATACACTCCATTACAAACAGGCGACAGTTCTACCGTTATCTGAACATAAGCTAGCTGCAATTTAATAAAACAAAACACCAATCTACTTCGCAATCAGACTACACACACACACACACACGTACAAAATTCACCACTTTCAACATTAACATACACACTCTCTCTCCTACCGAACACAAACTAAATCTAAAACTTCCACAAACCTAAAACATTTGCACCCAAAATCCTACGCATTATGAACTGCTTTGGCGGACTTGTGTTTCCACGTGGCTGACGCACATTTTGATTACTATCACAGGACTTGGACAACTCATACTTTTATTTTAATTTTACAACACTACGACAATTAAGCAAACGGAGCACACTACTTTAAAAAATGACCGCACTAACACAAATTAAAAGCAGTATTTACAAATTACCAGAACTACAACCGCACTACCACAAATTAAAATCAGTATTTACACATGATCAACGCTATAAACGCAACGGCTTTAAAATTATATTTTTACACATTTATATACACTTAAGTGAAAGTTAAATAGACTAAGAACATTTACCCAACACTCGAGAAAATGCAGGCAATACAGTTGCAGTGGGTCCTTCACAGGAAATAGAGCCGACATGATTGACTTCCAGATGAAAAGAAGTTCCACACAGCAGCTACTCCTTTTATTATGGTTATAGTGGGCTGGCCAAGGCGGCAATGACGTCACGATGTGGGCGGATAACATGGGGCTTCAATAGAGCATGCTAATTAGGCAGAGTTTACGTCACTTAGGGGGAGGAAACGTCCTGGGATCTACTGGAGGCAGATGTGACATCATTATTTCTGAGCCGGAAAGCCGTTTTTCATTTTGTTTTTAAAACGGAAACAAATACAGTATGGAGGGTTAGGAAGGTAAGCTGTAAAACAGTTTGTCTTTTTATTTTAAAGCTGCGGTTTTTAATTTTTTTGGCCTGTAGCACATAAGGGGGACTTAAGGAGACAACAGATAGAGCTTTTCTATTTGTTATCCCATTGTTTTCCTTTAAAAAGTGTCCTTATTTTTGGGTCTTTGTCCCCCATTATTTGTGGCTTTGTCCAGATATGTTGCTTTAAGAGGTTGAGAGGTGTGGGTACCTCTAGTCAAGCAGGCATTTATTTCCAGGGCTAATACTTACCTGATACTCGTGTCTCTGTCCGAGACTCAACTACGTCAAGCCCATAGCTCTCAACCTTCCATCTCCAAAATGAGTAACACTAGCCCTCATAATGTGGAACAAATGGACAAAATGTGGAACACATACTAATGGCTTACTAACAACTTCAACTAGGAAGGTCATAGAATGGTTAAAATATGCCGGTTTTACTTATCAAGATCTTTTAATGACTTAATACGATTTCATTGCTATTTACAATGGATTTCACTTAAAAATTCCTAACACTTTATGTGTGACAGAGTCTTTCAACTGGAACTTTGAGGAACGTGAACTTTAATACCCCAAATGAGGTACGTTCCTCGTAATGAGGTACACTTGAGAGGTATCAAGCCTAAAACAAAAACGTGTCAAAATGCATTTATTTTAGAGAACTATTTACTTATTTTTAAGTACACAAAATGTAGTTGTGTAAACGTACGAACGAATAGAAACTGACACCGTTTTAATGTAGAAACGAGAAACTACGACAGGTGGTTAAGTCTTATGTTTTGGTAATAAGCTGCATTGCAAACATACCTCTCAAGTGTACCTCATTACGAGGAACGTCCCTCATTTGGGGGGGGGGGTCTTAAAAAGTTCATGTTCCTCAATGTTCCACATTGAAAGACCCTGTCACATATTCAGTGTTAGGAATTTTTTAAGTGAAATCCATGGTAAATAGAAATGAATCATATTAATTCATTAAAAGATCGTCTTTGTAAGTAAAACCAGCATATTTTAACCATCCTATGGCCTTCCTAGTTGAAGTTGTTAGTAAGCCATTAGTATGTGTTCTACATTTTGCCCATTTGTTCCACATTGTGAGGGCTAGTGTTCCTCATTTTGGAGATGGAAGGTTGAGAGCTATGACTGCAAACAAACAAGTCAGTTTGTATCAGTGGAGGATGTGGTCTGTTTTCCGAAACATTGCTTTAAAAAAGTAATTATACCATTTAAGTGGGTTCATCTGCACAAAAGGGAGAAGAAAACTGCTATAACCAAAACATACGTTGTACAAATCATTCTTTTGCACTTTTTTCGTCTGTATGAACTATGCGTGCATAGACTGGACTGACGGTAACAGACAGTAAGGGACTATGAGCAAGAAGTAGAAATGAGGAATTTCTAGTCTGTTGATGTTGACCATATATCGAGCTTGAATAGCGCCCCTCCAGCTCTGAAATGGCCATTATATCACAGAACATATCTCTCAAGTGTACCTCATTATGAGGAACCTACCTCATTTGGGGTCTTAAAAAGTTCATGTTCCTCAAAGTTCCACATTGAAAGAGTCTGTCACACATTTAGTGTTAGGAATTTTTCAAGTGAAATCCATGGTAAATAGAAATTAATCATAATAATTCATTAAAGGATCTTCTTTATAAGTAAAACCAGTATATTTTAACCATCCTGTGACGTTCCTAGTTGAAGTTGTTAGTAAGCCATTAGTTTGTGTTCCACATTATGAAGGCGATTGTTCCTCATTTTGGAGATGGAAGGTTGAAAGCTATGTCACAGAATGTCCCTGAGCTTGCCACATATTTTTGATTTGCTCCTTATAAAATGTGTGGTTTTCTGGCCAGTCATCGAGGACTAGAGTAATTACATGACAGAAGTGAGTTACAGACTTTCTACCCTCCAGAAAACACATGCTAATACAAAACCTGTTATTTTAGTAACTTTTAAGGTATAGAAGACCAATGTTTAATGTCTCTTCCTGATTTGCAGCCTTTGTTCCTCATTATTTTTTGGGTTTGTCCATCTTGAGCTAGGAGGTTGACAGGTATGCACCCTCCCACCACATGAACTGTGTAAAAATGCTCAACACTTCAACTGTTCATTTGCCAGTCACCCAGTTATCCATTTTGCGGTCACGGGAACCTATCCCAACACTCGACTGGCACACTGGAATAAATTTATGTAATTTGTTAACTAGGTTGGGGCACTGATGCAAATGGCCCTATTTCATGCTCAGCCTGGAAAATAAAAATAAACACAATATTTAAAAGTAGAGTATAAACTTTATGGGAATAACATGTAAAATATTATAATAATAAAAATGCCAGCACAGGTTGCAAAATAAACAGGGGCGGCTCGTGGCATAGGGCTGCCGGACTGCAGCCCCCTCAAAAAGAAAAAAAGAAAGAAAAAGAAATGAAAAAAAAATATTTTTTAAAATTTTTGATTACAAGATGACACCGAGTCCCGCCGCTTATCGGTCTATGCGCGATATGAAGCAGCCCGGCCGCCATAGGGGGGGGATGAGCTGCACTCTGCCTTTACAGCAATAGACCCGGCCAGGAGGCTGACGCCATCCGGGCTGCAAAGAGGTCAGGAGCAAAAGGGACAGTGCCTCAGGGATCTCAGGGGAAGGGAGCATGTGGATCTCGTCGGCCTCGGGATGCTGAAGGATGTATAAATTGTAATGATGCTTGCATTCGATGTATTCATTATGGATTCAGGTGCATTCATCAAACAATGTTTATTTTTCTTTTTGTTTATTGCTGTTTCTTTTTCTTTAGTTTGTTGTGTGTGCTTGTTGTGCTTTACTGGAGTTTGTGTATGGTGCTTGTGCTTTTGTGTAGCTTGTATGTGCTTTGTGCTGCTTTGGAGTTGGTGTGTGTTGTGCTTTTACTGAGTTTGTGCTGTGTGCTTGTGCTTTAATGGAGTTTGCTGTGTATTTACTGGTTTGTGTGTGGAGTGGAGGTGTGTGTCAAAAGAAAAAAAGAAGAAAAAGAAAAATTAAAAAAAAAATTTTTTTTTTTTTTTAAAATTATAGGATCGACGCCGCAGAGCATAGACCTGCGCGCGCACTCAAGAATGCGTTCCCGCCCCCATAGGGGGCGGGACCCGGCGAAGACAGGAGCTTGCTTTACAGTGCACAGTTTACAGACCCGCCATCCAGCAGGATTACTGGAAGAGGAGCAGCAGGGACTGGGACAGTGCCTCAGGGATCGTCGGCGTCGGGAGAAGGATCATGGATCTGTGAGGGGTCTCAGTATTCTTGGGGAGATGTATGATTTTATGCGGACGAATGTATTCAGGATTGTTCAGGTAAAGATGCCCTTTCAATTAATATGTTTATTTTTCCTTTTTATGGTGCTTGTGCTTTACTGTGGTTGTGTATGGTGTTTGTGCTTACTGGAGAGAGTGTGTGGTGCCTGCTTTCTCTTTGGAGGAGTGTGTTGTGCTTGCTTGTTTTACTTTTACTGCATTGTGTATGGGCCACTACTGCTTTTGTGTATGGTTGTATGGTTCTTTACTGGAGTTGGGTTTTGTGTATTGTGTTTTACTGGAGTGTGTGTGTGTGTGTGTGTGTGTGTGTGTGTGTGTGTGTGTGTGTGTGTGTGTGTGTGTGTGTGTGTGTGAAAATGCCCAGGTGTTATGGTGTGGTGTGGTGAATGCCTCAGGCTTGAAACCCTGTACCCTGTATGCAGGTGTTAAAAGACTTGCCCTACCCACCACCACCATTAAAAAAATCAGATTTTTAACCTCACCATATTTGATTGATCTGTTCCCTCATAATATCTTGGTTTCTGTGTAATGTTAATGCTTGATTATGTATGTAGTAGTAGTAATGCTGCATGCTCCACCAGCTGCAGTTTCTGGGGTGGATTCTTGGGGGGGGGTTCTTCTTTTGGTGGTCTGTATCTTTCTGTGTTTGTTTGTGTGTGGTTTGCTTTTTTCCCCCTCCCATGTTACAAAGACATGTCTGCATTTATTTCTCCTGGGAAAATTTGTTTTTTTTTTTTTTGTTCTGTTTTGTCTTGTTAAAAAAAAAAAAATAAAATTGATATAAATTTGAATTTCAGACTTATTTGTTTAAGGGTTTTCTCATGTTTAATTCCCTGCGATTTGATGGTGCAGTGGTAGTATTGTTGGTTCACAGCTATAGGTTTTTTTTGGTTTTCTGGTTGGTGGGGTGGTTGGGTGGAGTCTGCATCTCTTTCTGTGTGGTGTGTGTCTGGTGCCCTGCCATTTTGCCCATTTGATGTGTCTGCAGCTCTAATCCCTGCAGAAGTGCCTCTGCTGAAAAAAAATTTGTTTGTGCTGAAAATTTATAAATTTGACAGGCATTTTAGACTTCAGGTTTCCTGAATTTCAGAATTCTTTTTTTGATTTGATGGTGCAGTGGTAGTGTTTGATGTTGCCTCACATAGGTTTCTTTTCTTGTTTCTGGTTTGGTTGGGGTGGCTTCTGTGTGGTGTGGATCTGTGCCTGTGTTTGTGTGTTTGTTTGCTCTGGTGCCCTGCCATTTTACAAAGTGTCAAGCATTTTTTTTAATTTGTTGCTGCTGTTGTCCTGTTTTGTTCTGTCTTGAATTTAAATTTGACAGGCATTTGAATTTTTTGCTTTCTGTTGAATGAAATGTTTAATTCCTTGCAGTGGCAGTGGTGTTATAGGTTTTCTGGTTTGATGTGTTAGGGTTGGTGTGTCTCTGGGTTGGGTGGTCTTTGCTTGGGTGTTTGTGGGCTGCCTGTGTGTGTGCCTGTTTTCTGTGTTTGTTGCCATTTTTGCTGCTGTTTCTGCAAAGATGTGTCTGCAGTCTCTGCTGAAAAATCCTTTTTAATTGTGAATTTTGTAGTAATTTTGGTCATTGTTTCATTTTTCTGAAGGCAGAATTCTTGAATGATTAATTCTTGATTGTTTGGTTGGTTTTCTGGTAGTATTGTTGCCTTCTCCATTGGATCTGGTTTCTGGTTTGATTCTTGGTCTGCTTGTGGCCTGTCTGCATCTGTATTTGTGTGTTGTGTGCCATTTCTGCTGCCTGCTGTTTTTTAAAAGGATGTTGATCAGTGTTGCATAAAAATCCTTGCTTGGTTTCTTTTTTGTTCTGTCCGCAGTAAAATTTTCTGTGGTTTTGTTCTGTCAGTCAGTTTTGATTTTCAGCAATTTTTGATTCCTTGCAGATTTGGTGGTGCAGTGGTAGTATTGCTTTCTGTTTCTTCTGTGGTTTTTCAGTTTGATTCTTGGTTTGGGGTGGCTTCTGTGTGTCTCCTGCATTTTGTCTGGTGTTTTGTGTGGATTTGCTCTGGTGCCCTGCCATTTTACAAAGACGTGGTCTGTTTTTATTTTGCTAAAATTGTCTGCAGTTTTTTTTGCTTCAAATTGGTTTGAATTTGATGTGTAATGACTAGCGTATGTATTGTTGGTAGTATTGTTGCCTCACAGGTAGAGTTGGTTAGGTTGAGGTTGCACCTCGGTTTCTTCTGTTGTGAGGGGTTGCTTCTGGCTCTGTTGGCCTGTGTTTCTGTTGTTTGTGCTTGATATTTTTTTATTTGGCTTGTGTTTTTGGGCCTGATGCCTCCGCCTTTGCTGAAAATGGTTCAGTGTTTGTTTTCCATTGCGCAGTGCTTTTGTTTGCATTTCAATTTCATACTTTTTTTAGCACAGATAAATTTTTATTTCAACTTTTTTTGTATTTAATTTTCATAGTTATTTTCTATTTTTTTTTGAGAATTTTATTTTATTCTTAATAAATTTTTGGTTATTGTTTGTGTTTTGGCTGCTAATTAAGGTAGACTTGGCTGGAAAGATATTAATTCATATTGGATGGACTGTAGAAAGAATAATATTTAATTGAATATGATAACTGTTATTAACTGACTGTTTACTGAAAGGTGGTTGCATATGAATTGTGCTGATTGGACTGGGAAATTGAATTGTGCATAATTACTAATAATAATTATGGTGGACTGTGAATAATGGTGGAATGTTGGACTGTGGAAGACTTTTCTGATAAGACTTTAAAATGATGTATGTTTAGATGTTTGCCATTTTTTATGAATATGTTTTGTTAACTTGCAATGCCATTAAAAAAAAATAAACAATTGTTTGTTTATTTACTGGAATGTAAAGTTGAAAACAAATACAAGGTATTAACAGTTAGTTGTATGTATGAGGGAAGGTGTGTTTAGTTATGATCATAATTAGTCCATAAGCACACAAATAAAAAAAATTTCTCTTCATTAATTCAAATTCAAAACTAAATTAATGTTATCTCTTGTTTAAAATGTATTTTATGAATTTCTTTTTTCAGTTTGAGAAGTGAGTTTGCTAAGTTTTCATTAGAGAAACGTTTTTGCTGTTTAACGGACTGCAAACTTGCATTTACAGTCCAATAATACTAAAAAAAAACTTTCAACAAAAGTGTGTAAATGGTAATGGAGGTAATAGCCAAGGTATGGTTAGTAAATAGTGGAAACATTAGTGTTTATGGTGGCCATAGGAAAGTAATGGTTAATTGCATTAAACCAGAGCCCTGCTGAAACTCCAAGGGCAGCAAACTCAGACAGGGGCAGCTGACCTAACAGATTTTCAAAGAATGAATAGATTTTGCTTCTTATTTTTGGTTTGTTGTTCATAAAATTTGTAGTTTTAATTCTAAATGATTTGCCAGAAGTCACTAAATAATAAGTTTCAGACTTCATAACCTTCATAAAAATGCATGTTAAAGTAAGAGCCGCCCTATCAACTGTCTCAATTTATACAAGAGCAATTTTAGTACTGTTTATATGTGCCCCCAATATATTTGGCCTTGTTCAGATTTACTGCATTAACAGGTTGAGAGGTACATGCAAATAAATTGCTTTATAGAATTAGGCATAGCCAACCTCTCAACTGTCCCCCAATTTTCTCAAAATGTTGCTCTTCCCCCCCTAATCCCTCCATAAAAAAATAGCATTTGGGAAGAAAACATGGAGGGTTTACAATTAAGAAATAACTGTAATAATCAAAGTTATAGATTACTTGAAATGCATGTAGATTCTTTTATTTTGTCAGCTGCTCAAGGTAGCAGTACTAATATTAAAGTGTCCCTTCTTTGACAGGTAGAAGCTGTATTGTGTGTCTATTTTATATTTTGCATCACATTTTTGGTCCATTTTTCATAAAATTGTGTTTTTGGCAAATTAGTGACAAATCACTAAAGACTGAAGTTAGAAAATGACAGACATTTGAGTTTCAGATTTTATACCCTTCAGAAAATTCATACTAATGCAAGACCTATTCTATTATCTTTCTAAGTTTATTAGAGCAATATTTAAAAATTGTCCTTCTTGTTGTGCCTTTGTCCCACTTCTGTGTATGGCTTTGTCCAGATTTCTTGCTCTTGAAGTTGAGAGGTATGACAAATGTGTCAGGGCCATCACAGCCAGCCAGAGATGTTTCAAATTGTGACATGCTTGTTGCCTCTCCCCCATGTAGTGACTCTGGATGTGTCCAAGCAAGGCAAGGAGTAGTTGTATCTACCTTGGATGGGGAGGACACACTGCATAAGTACTACAGTGGCTTTTCATCTGTCCTTGATTTTGCAGAATGGTCTGGTTTCTGTCATATTTTGTACTGTTGATTTATGCTTATTACTCAAAGTGCCTGTTGCTCTGTGTTTAAGTAGCAATGCTTTAATGACCATAAGGTAAGCTTGTCTGACATCGTAAGATGCAAGTAAGCTTTAATAAGCATACTGTTAAAGAATTGCCAACATTGAAAGCCTTTCTGTTGTTGCCATGCAGAGAATACTTGACTAGATAATGTATAAGCCTTGGGTATTAAAGGACAGGATTCCATTATTTTAAAAAGCTCATTACACTTGTTGGAGACTTCCAGTCATCTCTACAGGCTTTACCCGTAAACTAAACAGAATGCCAATCATGTGTGGTCCATAACCTGTACAGTAATCCTTTAAGCAATGTATCTTGAGCTTGTTTCTTGTTTGCTTTTCATTTTTACTTTTATCATGTTTTCCCATGAAACGTTGTCAGGCAGCAGGTCTTTTTGGATAAGAAACATTTTTACAAGTGGGGGCATCACATAGATTTCTACTTTCAGCATGTTGCTTGGTACTTTAATAAAGCTGAATATATTATAATTAGAACTGCAGTGCAAGGAGAAGTAGTTTGAGTTGAGTGCTTCTGGTTTTTCTTATACTTGATTTTGACTGGCATTCCAGTAATGTATTTAAAAAGTAATTTATTTTTTCATGCCTCACAACCTTTTGTTTCCATCTAGATATTAAGTAAGCTGTCATGCAGCCAATGCATTGAAATATTTTTATTCTTCTACACTTATTTTTGTCTTGATTGGACTTTCATAATGATGGTTTGCCACCCAGGGCAGCGTATTTAATTAAAGTTAGTTTTTTTGTGGTTTTGTGCATAGCTCCTCCCCTTTATGGTTGACCACACCCCTTCCCTTTGACCCCGCCCATTCAGCGTCTCCTGCAGCCCCCCTGTGATTTGAAGTCACCAGCCGCCACTGAAAATAAATATTTATTCACTGTCATAATTGGAGGAAAAAAACAGTAAACCAGTTTTACTCTACTAAATGAGTCACATTGGTATAATAAAGAAACAGCTTACAAACACACTTGTGTATAATTTATCACATGATATCAGAGCCATGTAAACCAAGAATGAAAATAAAGTAAAAATTATTTTACCTTGAACATTAACACCCTGTATCACTGTTTATTGCATTTGTTTACTGAGATAATCCAGCTGGGCTGAGAGTAGCCCCTTTTCAGTAGAGGCCCTGGGAGAAAAGCTCCTGTCTATACAATATAACAGTATTCTTAACTTCCAATAATCACAAGTTGCAAGATATCAAAGGTTTTAAAAATGCAGTGCTGAAACAAAATAATCAAGAAGTTTAGTAGTAACTTAAGTTCATAGGTTTGAGTACATGAGGTGTACTTCATGGATCTGTGTACCTTGGGTGAAATTATGTCATAACCAAGGGTTTCATAAGAGCAAAACAGCATCTTATGCAAACCTGGCTTGAGTTCTGTTTTGACGGAACTTTGTTTATTGATTTGCCTTAGGGGCAGATGCATCAAGTTCCATTTGTTGAGTATGCAGTTTGAGTAGAGTGAATCCTCTGCAAAATGTTTACATTTGGTTATGGACAGTAGTAGTTTATTTCACAACTGGACAGTTCTACTAGTAGATTAGGAGTAAATTAGTGATTTTAGGCTTGAGCAGAGATCAGGCTTATTAATTAGTTTATGGATGATTAGGAGCTGGGCATGTGTTAGAGTATGAAGGAGTTCTAGCCAGCTGAGATTTTTGAGCACCAGGCAGTGGTGAGCACTGTATGGTAGGTTTGTAGATAATCTGGCTACTTTACTTTAGCACTGATCTAGTTTCTGTAAGACTGAGAAGTTTAAGTTACTTAGGACTAGTAAGGAGTAGAGTAGGGTGGGGAGTAGATATATTGAAGTAATGGATTTTTGGGCAGCATCGGTAAGGAATGGCTTCACTTTATATAGACTACCCAATTTTTGATTGGTCTTTGTTACAGCTTGTGATATATGAAAATCAAATTTCATTTGATTGTCAATAGTAACACCTAACAGTTTGGTTTATGTTATTAACTTGATTTGTGTATTATCTCTGGAGGTTATGGAAAAAGGGTATTTTGGATTTTGGCCTGTCTAGGAATGAATAACATAAGCTTAGTTCACTGGGGGGAGGGTTAAGGAGGAGTTGGAATTTGCCAACCATGCTTAAATTAGGAGAAGGATTTTGGGCTAGATGTTGGAGAGCAGATAGACTTCCTGTTATGCAGATAAGTGTAGAGTCATCTGCATTTTGGGCTATAGCGACATGCATGGATGCAGTGGCTAAGTTGCTTATAAATAAATTGAACAGTAGGTGACCTAGAATTGAACCCTGTGGTACTCTTATGGAAACGGGAAGAAAAAGTAGTAGTAATTTTCCCGTTTAACAGGTTGAATTTGAATCCCGGCTGAACACTGAAAGTTTGAGTAGGAGTTTTTGGTGATTGATAGTGTCAAATGTTTTTGACAAGTCAAGGAAGAGGGAGGATACTAGGTTATCTACATACCTTTCATGGTTAATTGTATTAATAAAAATTAGCAGGGCTGTAGTTGTACTCTGAAGTGGTCTGAATCCATGCTGGGTGGGAGACAGGATTTTATTTTATAGCATAAATCTAAGTAGATGAGTGTGCATACTTTTTCCAGTATTTCTGATAAAAGAGGCATAATTGTGATGGGCATATAAATTGAGATGTCTGTGGAAGGACCATCTTTATGAAGTGGGAGTTTAAATGATTTTTTCCATAGATGTGGAAAATAGTTTTCTTTATTCCCTGGTTTATTAATATGGATACTAGATATGCTGTTACATTTACTGCTAGTTTAATGTGTTCTGGAGGGAGATGGTCCGGGTTTAGGGTGGTGTACTTGAGTTTCTGAATGAGTTTCTTAGTGGTGGAGGTTGAGACAGGTTTGTGTTAAAATAGTTTGGGGTGGAGGTGCTGAATTGTTTGAGTTTTTGATTAGGGAGGCTACTAATTCAATAAAATGGGAGTTAAACTGTTTAATACACTTACGTTTTGGTCTAAGTTGGAATGATTAGGTTGGGTGCTTTTTCCTGGTTTAATGAGGTTATTAATTGAGGCTCAACAAAGTATGGTGTTGTTTTTTTTTTTATCCTGAAGACTGGCATAAAAGAATTTCTTACGAGATGCTTAACTTGTTTTCAAGCTGTCTAAGTTATTGTAGGTTAGAAGGTGTTTTGGATTGTAGATATTGTTTTCAAGTACTATCACTGGTTTTCATTAATTCTTCTCTGTCTTTGGAATGATGTGAGTCAGAGTTGGTATTTATTATTTTATCCTTGATAGGAGCTAAGTTATTGAGGATTAGAAAAATTGTATTCTGGATACTGGCCAAGACTCTTGCCACCCCTATAGTGCTTTTTTAGGTGGTGTTCCAAAGACCAAATTAGCACCGTAACAGCTACAAACAAATGCAATCTGAGGGTCATGCTGCTCAATGCAAGAAGTCTAAATCTCAAAATGCACTTACTCAAAGCACTCCTTAAAATGGAGAACATCAACATTCGTGCCATAACAGAGACCTGGTTCAAGGCAGCAGAAAGCACCCCTACACTACCAGGCTATAACTCATTCCACACCTTTCAGCCTCAGAACTTGGACTGAAGCTCCAACGGAGGTGGTGTTTCCATATTCATAAAGGATCACAT